>NW_024882627.1:132500-231634 GCF_019059575.1 Amphibalanus amphitrite | reverse complement strand
TATATTTTGCATCACGAAACCCAACAAAAACATGATAAATTTGTGTTCTCTGACGGCATTAAATACTGCCAGAAAATGAGAGAACTGCACAAAAAAGGTGGAGGATGTTGACTCTTTTCAAAGAGAAGCTAGATGTGTCCCAAAAGAAAACGAGGAATGCAGACATGATGCATATGGAAGTGAGAAAAAAGGGAAACATTTCCATCTCATATTAGTATACATGTCTGTCGACAACAGGACTGAGGATAAAGAACGAAACACCAACATCATGGAAGAATTGGGACAATAATCGAGGAGGCAGAAAGAACAAATAAAGCACTCATTGTGGCAGGAGACTTCAATGGACACATACAAGGCTTAGGCTATCAAAAACAAGACAGAAATGGGGACATGGTAGCAAATTTGCTCACCAACATAATATATTTTAGTAAATTATCAGCACGAATGTGAGGCATGTACACATGGCAAAGAGGGATCAACGAAGTGCAATAGACTTCGTGATTACCAACAGAGCAGTTATGGGATGTGCAGAAGATGCATAAGATGAGAAAAGAATAATGGATATAACAGACCACAATCTCATAACTCTAACACTGAGAATGCAAGAACAAGAAAACTTCAACAGAGCCGTGACAAAGTGACTACATATTACAGAACAGATGAAGAGCAATGCATGTTTTTGGAGAGGAATTGAAAAAGGAGCTAGAAAAGAATCGGTAAAAACAATTACAGAACTAGACAAGCTGATGAGACAAAGGCGGATGAAATACTTCTTTGTCACTATAAAAGAAATGCAATAAGGGAAAAATGGAGCGTCCTTGGGTAACAAGTGAAATAAGAAAAGAAATAAAGAAGAGAAAAAGTATTAACAGAGCAAAGAGAAACGCAAGGGAACAAGAGCGAGTATTCTTGGAAGAGGAATACAAGAGTCAGAAGAAAAAGATACAATGCATGGTCAAAGAGGCAATCACAATCAACGAAAAGAAAATTACAAAAGAGATTCGACAGAGTGAAAACAATGGCAAACATTATGGAAGAATATCAATAAACTCAGAAACATTGAAAAGAAACCAGATGAAGTACACTTATATGGATTGGATGGCAAACCACTTAGCTCCGAAGAAGAAAAAACAACGCTATTGCAATATTGGACATCCATTTATCAGCAACATGATAATGAAATAAGCATGGTATGGACATACAAAAGCAAGAGGAATATAAAAAACAACTTGCTGAAGAAAACACCAGCTATCCAATACACTTAAGAGAACAATTGGACATGGAAAGAGTCATTGAGCAAGAAATAAGTCCAATGGAAAAACCAATGTGACAGGAGAGGAAGTTAAGACTAAGATTTTAAAAATGAAACCTAAAAGGCAGCTGGATCTGATGGATTAAAAGCAGAACTATATAAGGCTCTGGTGAAAACACAAAGAGGTCTCGATACAATAACAAACTGCCTAAAAATGAGCTGAATGCGAAAGAAAAGCCAGACAGTTGGAGAATATCAAACACTAGGATGATCCCAAAAACACGAAACCAAGTGCTAAAGAACTAAGGCCACTAGCTCTTACCAACTGTTCATATAAGTTGTTCATGAGCATAATTAAGGAAAACATTGAAGAACACTTGAAAGAAATGGACAGGTCCTAGAAAATCAAGCTGGTTTTACTAAAGGTGGAAAGATAGAAGACATATTTTTCTTTTGAACTACTGCATAGAAGACAGCTTTAAAAAGAAAAAGCCACTGTATGTAACATCAATAGATTTCTCAAAGGCATTTGACTCGGTGAAAAGAATGGCACTAATCGAAGCCATGAAAAACTACAAGATACATCCGATGTGATAAACAGTGTGGCAAATGTATACAAAGATGATGTAACATACATACGACTAAATAGCCAAACTGAACAGCGGATACCAGTCACAAGTGGCATAAGGCAGGGGTGTACTGGTTCCACCGTTCTTTTCAAAATTGTCACATATATAATCATACAAGAACTTACGGAAACCAAACTGGGTTTTCGGAACAGGAAGATATACCTCCCATTGCTGTTCTTCGCAGATGATGGCTAGTACTGACACAATCAAAAACTGAAATGGAAGAACTGATAAAAAGTTGATAACAACAAGTAGCAAATATGGGCTGAAATTAAACAAGGACAAATCAAGAATACTAATATACAACATGCGAGAAGAACCACTGGAAAACAATATTCAAGGCATAAAGATAGAAAAAAAATGAAGTACCTAGGTGTGAAAATTTGCAACGAAAGATATTTTCAAAGAACAAAGAAAAAACGCCATTTACAAGGCACAAAGACTTGCAAACATGACATTTAGCGTAATAAAGAAGAGCTGCAACAAGCTGCTAATAGGAAAAACTTTTTGGAAGTCGGTTGCGCTACCATCCATTTTGTATGCAGCAAAGGTAACAACAACACCCAAAAATGATGTACAAAAGCTGCAAAAAATTGAAAATTCAGTCTATAGACAGATTCTAGGGGCTCCTCTATATGCTCCGACATGTACATTACGGGGTGATGTTGGATCATCCCTCATGGAGACCAGGATAATTGAGGGACACTTACAATAATACGGAAATCATTACAGGAAACAACAACTTGCTGAAAGAAATCATCAGACTGCACTTGAAGAAAAAGTGACAAGATGGGCAAAGATAACAACGAAATATCTACAAGAAGCAGACTTGAATATAGCAAGACTTGAAGGAATGACGAAACAAGAACTGAAGGATAAACTAAAAAAATGATAAAAAGAAATGGGAAGACGAGAAAGAACAAAAGACAAGCATTTCATTATATCGAAAGTGTAAAACTGAGATAAGGGAAGAAAAAGTATGATAACACAGCAGCCTCTGTATGCCTGTACAGGGCAAGATCGAACACATTACAATTAAAAAGCAGACAATTCCAATCAATCAACCAATCAAACAGCCTATGCGATCTCTGCAGACGAGAATCAGAAGATTTGGAACATTTTTTCTTAAGATGCGAAGCGCTCAATGATGTGAGATCTGTAATTGAGCCGTTGCAACGACCACATGTGGAAGATAGCACCGAAATATTGGCAAACCTTTTATTTAGTAATGATGAAAAGCAAATGGAGAAATAAACATAGTGTTTACAAGATGTGGGAAGCAAGAAGAAAAAGGATGAGGCAGTGAAGTGTCAGCAAATCAGTGCAACTATGAAAATTTAAAACTATGAAAATGACAAAGAATGAAAAGAAAAAGATTACGAAAACAATACTTTCAATTAAAGCCAACTAAATGGAAATAACATGAAACAAACCGAGAAAAACATCACTGAAAATGTCATATAGGTACTTGATACCTACTTTGTAGTATGTGTTCGTGTTCGTGTTGGTCGTGTCATGTAAAACTGTTGTGTTTGTGGGGGCCGTTGCAAAGGCATTACCCAAATAAACGTCATGTCATGTCATAACCGCACCCATTTTTTTCACCAGAGTGGCCTTTAGTGGATGGCAAAAAGTAGAGACGGGGATCAACAACACAGCCTGCGATATTTCAATATGGTGGTATGAACATAGCTTCATTGAAACTTTTGCGTCGGAAATGAATAACATTTTTAGATTAACATCAGCTAAATTAAAATGCTGGTGTATATGCGTTGGCAAATCAGGCATGAGGAAATATGCCTAAGACATTGACTGTTGTTTGAGCGTGGTTTGAGCGTTGAGGAGCACAACAACACGACATTTGGTCTGATGACCTTTTTTAAGTCAGTGTTCTTACCTTCCTAGAACAATCAGGTAAATGACAATCGCTTTTAGCGGCTTCAACTTTCACACCTTTTCACTTCAACTGGCGTTGCAAAATAAAAAAGAATTGTAATGATCTATGGAAGTTGTTAACTTCCTGTGCTTGTGCATAGAAGTCAAACCGGAATGGAACATGTTCTCGACTCTTATACCCTGAGACTCGATAAATCACTAATGATAGGATTGGGACTTCGGGCGTCATCTTGTGAAGAGTTCATGAACTAGTCTCTTCTAGAGGGCTGTAGGTGGCGCGCGTGATAATCAGAATTCCATTCCTGGGTCGAAACGGTCGGTCTCGGTAGTGACTAGCGACCTCAACCTTTGTCTATGGTGGCATCAGTGCTGTTTCGGCTGTTGTGAAGGCTTGGAAGTGCGCGGCATAAGCTGATCTCTCGAGGTGAGTTCGAGCAAGTGATTTCGAATAAGGGGTGGGACGAGAGGCTGCAATGGGCGCTGCTTCGCCCACCAGTCACCACGGTGTGGGAAAGCGCTCGGTGCACAGAGATGCATTGTCGATTGTGGAGGTAGGCAAGCCGCCAAAAACACATTGACATGTTTTGCAGACTGGATCAGTCGGGTCAATGATCAGGAGTGAAAAACTTGGCATGGATGGCGGTGCAGTAAAACATCTGTATTTTGTTCTTTCAGATTGGTTCCGTTGCGGTGGCTTCGCTCATAGTGTCCTCCCTGAATAGGGGCGGGGCAGTCTGATGCAAGGGCGACTCTGCATCTTGTACTTTGGGAGGGCCCACCGGAGTTGACCCAACGTCACGCGACGCGCTGGTGTCCCCAAATCAATAACCAAAGTGATCTTTATTTCGTCGATGCTCATGGTGGTCGGTTTTAACTTGTCAATGTGACTGGACTGCCTCGATCGCCGTTTCCTGCTCCCGCCTCTGCTCCGCCCGTGGGCTGGTTTCATCGACTGGCAGTCGGTGGGCCGTCAGTCGGTGGGCCGCCGGACGGCCCACCGACTGCCGGGCGCCGCCACTGGCATCGTCGGTGCTGTCGGCATGCTTGGCGCCTCGGTGCCGTCGGCATCTCGGTGCCGCCGGCGGTGTCGGGTGAGGGGGGGGGCATGTTGTAGGGGCGGACATCCGGAGCCTGTCCTGTCATAGACGATTTGGACTTGGACACTAGGGCGTGGAAGGGGTAGGGGCGGAGTAGTGATGTCCTTCCGAGAGCCTAGCGAGAGTGAAATATCGAATGACCAAATATTCAGGCAACATCATATCAATCTGGTAACTATTGCCCAAAGCTGTCGCGATGCGGTTAATCACTGAGCTTCGCTTTCACCCGATATATAAACTGGTGCGAGTAGAGGCCCTCCAGCGTGGTGTCTCTTCCAGACAGTATGCAATATAATACATTATACTATACAATACAATCAGTAGGTACTATACGTGGGGTGAATGAAAAGTTTTAAGCCTAACACAGTTACAGGTGACGCAGGTTAAAGGTAGTGTGCCAGCTTTCCTGGACCGTATGGAGTTAATGGCCCAGATAAGGAGAACCGGATTTTTAGAACTTATCCATACCTTCAAAACTCATGGAAACGTCTTAAATTCTTCAAATTTTGAGTACCCCAGTGCGAAATTCGCCCCGACGGGTTGTCGGTCGTACCCCAACCACATTTCACACCACTATGAACAATAAATGCACACACTGAAATCGCTATTACCGATATGCTCATCCAATCAAGTTTCGATAAACCCGTTCATCATCATCTCCTGCGGTTTCGAACACGCCTGTTAGGTGGTGCGGTAGACCGCGTCCAAAGCCAGGGCCCCGGTAACGTGAAGCAGCCGAGTCGGGGCAGCGTGCGCTGACCCAAGCCGGGGCCGCGCGTCCTCCCGGTGTCATGTGATAGCCCGGGGCTGCCCGCGGGGATGCGGTAGACCGCGCCCAAAGCTGCGGCCCTGGCTTGGGTCAGCGCACGCCGCCCCGACTCGGCTACCTCACGTTACCGGGGCCCTGGCTTTGGGCGCGGCTTCTGCTCATACTTTGTAGTGCGGTGGTGGTGCGTCGGGCCGCGCGCTCTGACTTCGGCCAAGAAAAATGTGTCAGCTGATCATTGTCATTTCTGCCACTTGCGTATGGTGAAATGGGGTCATAACTAAAGAGATGGCTTTTTCATATCAATTATTTTACATAAAATCATATTTCAAACCATAAATAATGTTCGACAGCCAAATAAAAGAAACAATACCAATACAGGCTTACAGTTTACGGCTCGACATTGTGTTGTCTACGATTAGACAGCTGATAACTCATTCCCGTACGTCGTAACTCTATAATGACCTTTGCTTATTGTCACATGTGCGCCGCATTCGCGATTGTTGCCGACGCCTGTTTACAGGTCAGCCCACTACAGTTGTTATACATATCGAAAAACCGATAAACTTTTAGGCGAAAAAGGCACTATTCCAGGCCCATTTTTGATTTTTTTTGCGATATTAGGTAGAAACAGAAGCTTCTTATCCTAGGAAAAATAAAATGGGAAATCTTTCAAAGGTGGCACATGAAAATTTGGTCACACATTTTGCAACTATTTTAGGTTTATTATAAAACTATTTTATAGTTTTATAAAAAATTTATAAAAATTTATAAAATTTAACCCTATTCCTGGCGGGCTCCGCCGGGACAAGAACTGGCGGGGGGGGGGGCCGATTCGGCCCCCCCCTGAGATCTCGAGAACGAAGCAAGATAGCGACAAGCGGTAAACGGCATCGGATACGCACGGCCAAGATCTACAATTTTTACTAAGGTCATTTTCAGGTCAGGTCAAAGATGACGTCACAGGGGTCGAAAAAGTCAAAATGGCGGCACTAGATATGGAGAGAGTTTTTCTCGAATAACTTTCGAATTAGTCAAGATAGGAACAAACTAAGGGCATCATCGTGATCCTCTCGTCAATCCGCATCGAATGATATATATGTTGACCTCGAAAGGTCAAGGTCAAAGGTTGACCTCAGGTCACGTGACCTCGAGGTCATCATGTATATCATTCGATGCGTCTTGACGAGCTGAACACAATGAGACCATCCACGCGTCTGTATCTTGTTCCTGTACGGAGTTATTGGCCAAAAACCTTTGGTGACCTTTGATGACGTCACATGACCTCACAGCTGCCCAACAGCAAAACAGACCTCAAGGTAGTGAAGGTTGATCGTATATGAAGTCATGTATGGTATATGGGGCCATTCCGACCCGTTTTAGTGGTAAAAACAGGGAGTTGATTTTTCCCCCATTGACTTATAATGGGGAGGTCGCGAAATTGACCTGACCTTAGGTCACCGATATCAAAATTCCGAGATATACAAATTGCACATATTGGTACCCTAACTAAACCCTGAAGAGAAGAAATTGATCGGTCAAAAACTCTAGCTCTGGCGTGATTGCAAACTTTTCTGAGGTAGCGTCACCAAACCGCCTCTGGTGACCTGACCTGAGGTCAGATCAACTCAAAATTTTCAGACATGTTGCGTAGAAGCCTTTTAGGAAAAGTCAGAAAATTTGAGCTTCCTAGCTCAACGCGTTTGGGAGATATAACCAAAAAACCTCAGGGGGGGCTCCTGAGGCCCCCCCCCCCAGGAATAGGGTTAAGAAACGAAAAGGACTAGTACTTCAAAACTTGGTGTACACACCTAAAAATGAGTTTGCCATAAAATGCTGGGATGAAAACCACCCCTTTCTTGGCTCGTTTTTCCGCCATTCCCGATGGCGCAAAAAGTGTCCAAAACCCCGTTGACTTAACATGGGGAAAATGGAATCGCACGTGCCACGTGCCACGAGGTTTTAAGCGAGTAGCGACCGGTGCCATAAGGTAGATCGCCTCCGGGAGCCCATACACTGAACTTTTTACGAAGATTGTACATTTCGTACAACTGTACAACTATTTTATAAATTTTATAAATTTTCTTAAATTTTTATAATCGAGACATCTTGGTCGCAGCCTAGACGAAATGTACAATCTTCGTAAAAAGTTCAGTGTATGGGCTCCCGGAGGCGATCTACCTTATGGCACCGGTCGCTACTCGCTTAAAACCTCGTGGCACGTGGCACGTGCGATTCCATTTTCCCCATGTTACAACGGGGTTTTGGACACTTTTTGCGCCATCGGGAATGGCGGAAAAACGAGCCAAGAAAGGGGTGGTTTTCATCCCAGCATTTTATGGCAAACTCATTTTTAGGTGTGTACACCAAGTTTTGAAGTACTAGTCCTTTTCGTTTCGTTTTTAGAGCCCGTTAAAGTGAAGAAGATTACGCGTTCGGTGAAAAGGGAGATAAATCGAGAATTGAACTTTTATAAAGTATTGCGATTTCAAAGCCATGCCTTCATCTGAAATTAAAAAGGACCTGAAATTAAACTTATTGGTTGTGGCCCATCATATGTCACTGTTAAGGTTTGAGCTGCTAATTTCAAGCAGGGCAGGAACCTGGAACAGCGTCCAAAATGAAAAAATATCAAAAACGCCGTAGAATGTGACAAAATCCGAAAACATTGACCCTGCTCTAGGGGTGTGGATGCTGGATCCAAGACTGTGAGCTCATCAGATAGCGGTAAGAATGGACATCTCCATTGTTTTGTTTTGGACATCTCTATGTTTTGCAAGTCTGGCAGCGAATCGAGACATCTTGGTCGCAGCCTAGACGAAATGTACAATCTTCGTAAAAAGTTCAGTGTATGGGCTCCCGGAGGCGATCTACCTTATGGCACCGGTCGCTACTCGCTTAAAACCTCGTGGCACGTGGCACGTGCGATTCCATTTTCCCCATGTTAAGTCAACGGGGTTTTGGACACTTTTTGCGCCATCGGAATGGCGGAAAAACGAGCCAAGAAAGGGGTGGTTTTCATCCCAGCATTTTATGGCAAACTCATTTTTAGGTGTGTACACCAAGTTTTGAAGTACTAGTCCTTTTCGTTTCGTTTTTAGAGCCCGTTAAAGTGAAGAAGATTACGCGTTCGGTGAAAAGGGAGAAAATCGAGAATTGAACTTTTATAAAGTATTGCGATTTCAAAGCCATGCCTTCATCTGAAATTAAAAAGGACCTGAAATTAAACTTATTGGTTGTGGCCCATCATATGTCACTGTTAAGGTTTGAGCTGCTAATTTCAAGCAGGGCAGGAACCTGGAACAGCGTCCAAAATGAAAAAATATCAAAAACGCCGTAGAATGTGACAAAATCCGAAAACATTGACCCTGCTCTAGGGGTGTGGATGCTGGATCCAAGACTGTGAGCTCATCAGATAGCGGTAAGAATGGACATCTCCCAGGAGCAAGCTGGCGACATTCTTACCAATGGGCATGACATGAGAAAGGTCTCTGCTCATTGGGCCTCTCCAGGGGCGCCGCCACGGATTTTTGACTGGGGGGGACGGACTGACCGACTAAAAACCCAAAAGTAGACATTCTTACCGTGGCTTTTTCGGTCGGATGCATTCAACGTTTAAAGCAAATATGCCACTTTTAACATAGGGTTTTGAACTGAAGTAACAGTTATGTAGCTTGAGCTGAGACGAGAACAAATCAGGAGCTTTTATGGCCCAACGATCACCCTAGCCAAATATATTGGTATCGATTTTAGGTTTGAAGACTGAAGTCATTCCCACAGATTACACTTTGTCATTCTCTTACCGAGGAATCCATTCCCTTACGGAAAAATGCTAGCCAATCAGCATTCAGCTGGTTTGAACTACGTACTATGCTTGGTCAACGCGTAATCAGCTTCCGCTGCAATATAGGTAGTAGCGGTGTCGATTTCTACCGAGTTGGGGGTGCCCGGGCGCAGCAAATCCGCCGCCCTAGCGGTGACCTTTACCTGCGCGGTCTGTTGAGGCTCCAAAGTCAAGCCGGCCGAGCCGGCGGGGAATTTGGAGAGCTCGGCCCCCCCCCCGACTTGGCGGAAATGGACACCCATGTTTAGGTATTTCCAAGTAATGGCTATAGACCGCATTCCCACCGAGTACCTACCTATATACACATCTAATGTCCGATTCAGTTTGACACGGCAAAGCCTCGTGTCGTGTTCTATCACGGTATAATTGCTGATGTATGCCACTTATATGATCGATAATGCATATTGCATAGGTAATGCATATTGCATACCCGCGTGGAGGAGGGGGCGTTGCATAGTCACAAATCTCTCTTTTTGGTTTGTGCACGAATCGGCGCGAAGCGCCGCGAAAATTGGCAAAAAACATTAGGCAAAACTGCTCCAAAATACGAATTTTGCAGCCCGTGTAACAAGCTTGATACCAGAAAACCTTAGGTCAGGAAAACCAAGTCAAGTAGTCAAGTCGCCTCAAAGTTTTGTGGCCCTGTCAACCGTATAGCTTATTTCTTAGAAGCTAGAAATTTAGTGTAGCGTGACTGCAGAAGTGTGGGGTCGGAGCCGGAATCAGTCGGAGTTGACTGTTTTGGCCAGTTTTGGCCAGAGTCGGAGTTGAAGTCTTCGAAAATGTTCGGATTTTGACTTCGAGGTCGGATTGGTGTAAAGTCATGCTCTTGGCTGGTTAGACGAAATATATTAGGCCCGTGTTCGGCCAGTCGTGTTATACGACACACGTTGATCACGATATCAAAAATCGGCAGTTCCGCGATGACAGGTCGGATAAGAGCTAGAGATTTTGTTGGCCGAGGTGGCAGGGGTCAGACCAATGCATGTAGGCCCGCATATTTACGTCTGGACAACGAGTTGCGTTGGAGAGGCCGGAAATAGTGGCGATTTCAGGATCGCAAGAATGGACCGTCATTGGAATGATTCTTTTTTAAACCGTGCACTGTTTTCGGCCGGAATTCAATAGTTAGTACAAAATATTTTGTAATTACGTTTCCACCAAGAATGAATGCCATCAGGGCTAAATTTTTAATACTTTTGCATTTTGTCAAGAAGCATATAGTGCTGTTATATTGCAGTTTTAGCGCGTTTGTTACAAAATATGAAGCGAATAAGCGTCAGTGTAAATCATCAACAGTCCCGGGCCATCAACAGTCCATGAGTGACAGAAGTTAACTTGAGGGAAAGCTATGCTAATTGCTCTTGTCCATCCACTAAAATTTATTAGATATTTTGCTTTGTGTATTCCAAAAGGAGAGGAAACTATTTCATTTGTGCCTTCATGTCAGAATTGAAGGTGGATCATTAAATTTTCAACGCAGTTTACAAACAAGCATTTGGTCTTTCTCGTTTATAAGCAGTGGCTAAGAAAAGGTTGATCAATCCTGAAGTTCAGTCATCTCATCGTACCTCAACTTGGCAGCAAGAGCCCCCAAGGACAGAGGATATATTGTATACATGTCCTGTAAATCAAAACAAACAAGCATTTGGTCTTTCTCGTATATAAGCAGTGGCTAAGAAAAGGTTGATCAATCCTGAAGTTCAGTCATCATACCTCAACTTGGCAGCAAGATCCCCCAAGGACAGAGGATATATTGTAAACCTGTCCTGTTAATCAAAACATTTTTGTGCCTTCAAAGGCTTAAGTTATCTGTGGTGTGTTCGGAGTTAGGCTATATGGCCGTTTTGTTGTATGTTTATGTGGAGATTGAATATAACTGTGACCCTGTGCTTGTTTGTATACTTACGGTCAAACAGGGAACAGCACATTCACATAACATACTCACCTAGCACCTAACTCATAGCTGTACCCTGCAGGATCTGTACTTGTTCATGTCTCGAGCATTAACAAAGCACTAAAGTAGCTTAGTAATCATTTCCCACATTTTCTGAGCATCTAACATGACATACAGCAGTGCAGAGCAGCTTCAGAGAAGAAACACTTTAAATGCACAGACTCACACCAGCCACCCAATGAGCCAGTTCCTCAGTTGACTGTTTCCCTGGACACAGCTTGGCAATGTGAGCTAACTTTTGGCAAGTTGAAGGTTAGCAGGTAAGATTGAGTTAGGGTGAGTACCTACCTATGACTAGGTGCTACTGCCATGCAGGTCTTGGGTAGGCTGCAAATATGTGTGATGATTGAGGTTAGGTCAGCTGTCAGGTTAGTCAGGTTCAAGCATGCTCATTGCTCAGGTCACATTTTTATGGACATTTGGCAAATTAAAAAACTAACAATCTGATCTAAGCTAACCCGACTAAACATACCCAACTACTGACTATAGGAACTGAGCACCTGCCTACTTGTGCCTACATCTCATACCATGTCAAAGTAGGGTTCCTTGGTGGAAGATTACCCTCAGTACTTTTTATCAAGTTAAATGTTACCCTAGTCAGTACCCTCAGTACCCTCAGTACCCTCAGTACTTTTATCCCAGCCCTGTGAAGAAAACTAATACTTCTAAGCTCTGAGTCACTGCTGGCCATCCACAGGAAGAAACGCAGAGACTGAGAGCTTTGCCATTGTATATTGGACCAATAATGACTATCACGAATGACTATGAACACATATGATCACATCGTTGCATGGATTGTCACATTGACAATTTTAGTACAATCCTGTTTTCAAGAAATACAGTGATGATGATTAACATCAAAATCAACATAAAGTGGATTTAGTGATCCAAGCTTTCTCCTCCAGTAGCAATGGAATGATCGCATGTTTCATTTGCCAGACACTGAGTACCTGATGCACATTACAATCTGCATAGCATCTAAGCATAGTAAAACTGTCCAAGTCCATTCATTCTAGATTTTAACTTGATAGTTAGCACTAATTTATCTTGCTGTTGTAAGTTATCATTCAATATTCGTACCAATACATCAATATGCGCTCATCAGTCAACATTTTCTGGCATGATCCTGCTCAGCGTGCTCTTCAGTATTGCTCCAAGGTCTGCAATATTATAGCTTGTTTTGGACAATAAGCTCTTTTAATTTTACTTCTTCTTGCTGATATATGAGCCCGATCAACTTGCGTTCATCAACCAAAATTTCATAACTTGTTCAACTTGATATTGATATTGCTCAGTAGTCAGGACCTCTGTCAGCCTCCTGGACACTTCAGATTGTTTTCAGTCAACATACTTCTTAAATATGATATAAGTCAATCTTAAGGGATTCAAAACATCCAACAAAACGACGTACAAGAGCAAGAAAACCACCAGATAAACTAAAAAAATGGCCTTGAAACAGAGCCAAGTGGTGCTCCATTTGTTTGTTTACAATGATTGTAGTGCTGATGTATTTTTAGGACTCTGAACGTCGGCTTATAAAAAAATGAAACGTTTTTACAAAAGTTGTAAGACAAGTAATATTTATCTGAAAGAAATAAAATATTCAAAAGCCAAACACTATGAAATACATGAATCGGAACGAAAAAGTAACCCAAAAATCCAGCCTAATCACCGGCTCCTAAAACTGCAACACAATTAGCACTTTTCCCCGCAACTCGTTGTCCAGACGTAAATATGCTTCCCACACCCCATATACTGAGTATCTAAACCTCCTGGACCCTCTCAGATTCGGCACCGGCCGTTCCATCTCTTCCATCCTCAGGACAGTCAGATCCTTCTCCTCCACGCCGCAGCCCCCTGCTCCGGGCTGGACGGGCAACTCTATCCCATGTGGGAATGGCTCCACTGGAGCTATAGTCCTTTGCCGGGTGCAGTGAGTGCCAGTGGGCTGGGCTGCTTGTTCAATTGGTCGGGTTCATCCCAAGTGGCTCACTGGGGTGGCTGCCCAGACCAATGTCTCCCACTAATTCTTTCATACTTGCGGCTCTGAAATGGTCTCATTGGACCGAAGGGCCTAATCAAATTTCGAGTAGGATAACAACCAGTAAAACGCCTTTTGGGGCGACTAACGGAGCGAGCGAGAGGGTGGGGTGAGCCTTGCACGTGCGAAATTGCGAGGGGATACCTCCAACTAACTTGTGCACTGCACCCTTCTAACCGGTCCCTAACGATGTGCCACATTTGAGCGCAATCGGCCTAGCCGTTCTCGAGATCTGGAAGCGGCACCCTGCACGTGCGCACGTGCAAAATGGGTTCCAACTGACTTTTGCACGGCACCCTACTAACCGGTCCCTAACCATGTAGCATATTTCAGCACAATCGGTTCAGCCGTTCTCGAGATCTGGAATCGACCCCTGCATGTGCGCACGTGCAGCAGCACCCCACACTGAAAGAAAAAATGACACCCTGTACGGGGTATTGACGGTCATGTCAAAAATAACACCCGAGTGGGGTGTTTTGAGGGGAGTCGCTGAGCTATTATAAATGGGGTGTTTGGCGTACACCCCAGGAAGGTTTCGACGCATAGTGGGGAGTCGCAGCCGCTAAAGGGGGGTCAGCGCCGGCCCACATGGGGTTCCGTTAGACTGCAGGTGACACCCCTCAAATATCAGCCGAGCACCCCTTTTTGGTCCCTAAGCACCCGACAGGGTGTCAAACTCCCAAATTAGGGTGTAAAATATAGCAGCTCAACACTGAAAGAAAAAATGACACCCTGTACGGGGTATTGACGGTCATGTCAAAAATAACACCCGAGTGGGGTGTTTTGAGGGGAGTCGCTGAGCTATTATAAATGGGGTGTTTGGCGTACACCCCAGGAAGGTTTCGACGCATAGTGGGGAGTCGCAGCCGCTAAAGGGGGGTCAGCGCCGGCCCACATGGGGTTCCGTTAGACTGCAGGTGACACCCCTCAAATATCAGCCGAGCACCCCTTTTTGGTCCCTAAGCACCCGACAGGGTGTCAAACTCCCAAATTAGGGTGTAAAATATAGCAGCTCAACTCCCCTATTTTTCTGATATAACTCCCCATATTGTTCCTGACCCCCACGCGGGGAACCGCGCGTCTTCAGCAGGGAATCTCTCAGAGAAGTTTCACTCCCCTATACTTCCGAAAAACTCCCGGCGAGGATTAAATGTCTTTCGGAACGAGAATCTCAGACTATATTTATAACCGGGTGAGGAGTTACTCTTTCCGTTCGCGGCCTTGCGGCGCCCTGTAGTGTGCACGACCAACGTATGTCACGGTAATCAGTCTAGATATCATCATGATATAGTTGGCCACTCTACGCTATGCACGCTTTTGCCTTAGCTCCAAACATGCACCAGCCATTCGTGAAAAACAGGTCCCGATTTTACCAACTTTAGTTTGCGCCATCTATCGGTAGGATTTGAAGCTGAAAACACGGGGTGTCACTCCAGGATAATGACACCCCAGAGGGGTTTCAACGGGGGTGTCTCAGCGACACTCCAATTTTTTGGCCTGCAATTTTTGGGGAGTTCGCTAGCCGAACCTCTCCCAAGGGGGTCATGTACATTTTTGCGGCGTCAAAAGGTAATGGGGCTCCCGTGTCGGGTGTCACAACACCCATGACATCCTAAAATCATGAAAACGGAGCCTAATTTAGGAGTATTTTGGAGTATGTGGTGTCAGATTGTAAGAAATGGGGTTCCCCGATTTTTTTCAGTGCAACTGTGGCACATGGATATGCATTGCCTAGTGGGTATACCTACATGCCAACTTTCAGCGCAATCGGCCCAGTAGTTGCCGAGATATTGAAATTGTTACAAAACTGACACCTCTTCGTTTTTCACGTGGCACGTGCATATGGGGTCACTCACATGCATCGGGAATAGTCCGATGCTCGTTAGAAGGAATGAATCTAGTGCTACCCTACAATAATTACCGAAATCGGTCAAGTGGTTGCTCAGATATAAGCCTAGGAACAGCGTGACCACGGCATGTTCAGAAATTTCCGTTAACCTACGAAAGACTATGCTCGCTTCGCTCGCTCCGTAATGAGTTTGGGGGGACGTCCCCCTTCCATTCTGAGAGTGGGGGGACGCGTCCCCCCCGTCCCCCCGGTGGCGGCGCCCATGGGCCTCTCGGCTTTTTGCTGCAGAGCACGACGAGAGATGTGTAATGACATTTGGAGCTAGTTGAAGCAGATTCTGAGAATTCAAAGTCACTTTTCGCTACCGATGATTAACTGGGTGTTTCACTTCAATCCAGCACTGGAAGAACAGTGGAGTCAGTGAAAGAACGTCTCTACTCTAATCTGAAAAATTAAATGTCAGAGTCACAACAAGGAGGAAAGTGTTCCGTAATTCGGAAAATAAATGAGATGTCTTGCAAGTGTACTTTTTTCAAAGGGTCTTACTGTAATTGGGCATTACTAGGATGAACCACTGATACACCTTTGTTAGAAAATCAGGAAGATCAGAAGGGCAATCCTGACAAAATTGGTCGTGTTTCACCAGGACAATAAATCAGGGTATTTTTCACTGGTTGCAATGTAAACAATGAATTACTGAGCCTTCCAAAGTATCCCAAATTTAATCTTTTAAACAGCATTGGCATCCTTAGGGTGTCTATTTCTGTCTAAGCTTAAAGAAAAAACTGACTGGATGACGCTTCACAAAAAATAATGACGTCATTGACACCGCGAGCACTTACCCAAAATAGCATGATTCAAGGCACTATAAAAGTGAGGAAAAAAGTGCTAGGACTTCACAATTTTGTGTCCATTCATATCAATAGTGGCAAAATGTGTGACCAAAGTTTCATTAATCTGCGTCACCTGTAACTATGTTAGGCTCAAAACTTTTCATAATTCACCCTACGTACTGTCGCGAGCGCGCCGGCCGGAGCAGTGATGCCAAGACCCAGGGGCTGCTACGCTTGTGACTGATGGAAAGGGATGCGTGAACACCATCCATACCTATGGTCAAGCTGTCTTTCAAATTTGGCGCCGGACAGGCAGCTCAGGTCATCGTTAGGTGCGGTGGTGGGTCACGACAATATACGATTGAGCCCCTGGGAGTGAGACAAGCGGACGTTCGATAGTTTAGGGTCGCTTTCGCGCTTTTTTCTGCAATGCATCCTTTATTAATTTTTATTTTTTCTTCGATGTTTGAGTTTTGATCTATGGCTTTTTCGACATTTTTGTAATCGATGTTTTTGCCTTTTTGATGCCCGTCCAAAGGGATTTAATTTAATGCGTTTGGTATCTTCCGTGCACTATTTTGTCATTCGTTGCTTGTCTTTTGTTTTATTTTTCGTATTTTGCTTTTCTGTTCCACCCTCACATTTTTCGCTTTCTTCATTTATCTTGAATCTACTAAAATACACCCAGTAATTATTATCGTTGATATTGGATGACCTTTCAGAGCCGTTCGGCGCTTCCCGCTTGGTATACGCAGCCCATGGGAAACGAGTTAGCCGCCGTTCTGGTCGGGCATACCACCGCTCTGGCGCGTTCTAAGGAGACGTATAATGTACCATAGAATCTGCTCGTGACACGACAACAAAATGTGTGAACATGCTGCACAAGCACATACGTTTTGGGTACATAAAGCATACATATTGCGTACATTACTGCGATGAATAGTGAATGCCTATGTGCGGTGTACTCGTAGCTTCGAGCTGGTGTGGCGTAACTCGTGGGACATACATGCGCTGTGTATTGCGCAACTCTAGTGTTTGTTTATGAAACACTGCCAGGCCATATGCCGCTTGCTGATAGGACTTCATGCAGTTGGTAACCCAAACAATCATGGTAAAAGAAGCGATACATTACAAAGTCCCAATCCACGACAATACGTCTCCCAATGCGCTAGCTTTCTGGGAACGATATTTCAATAAGTGGTCAGCTATCCTCAGACTCCCTATAATTGTCATGCTCACCCACCATAGGGTCGGCGCTAAGGTCGGCGCTATAGGGTCGGCTCGTTTGACTGGTCAGCGGCCAGCATGTATTAGCCAATCTGTGCAGCCGAGGCCAGTGTTTGTGTACCGTCTCATGCGAGCAGTGCTGCCTGGAGCCGCGAGGGGACGGAGCTCGGCCGGCGTGCTGCATACGAGAGCCGCATCATCGGTAAGTCCATCCATTGATCATGGATAATGTCGTGATTATGAGTTTGAAGAATGATCTAGCTTAACCCGCGCCCCGCTGGGCTATTCAGCCATACGCGCCCTGCTGGGGGGGGGGGGGGGCAGATTCTGCCCCCCCCCCCTGTCTAACTTCCGAACCGATGGTCGTAGAAAGACGGGAAAAACGGCAATCGAAAGCTCTCAACGAGGCGAATCTTAAGAGCTCAATTTTTTTTTTGCATAAGTAGGTCAGAGGTCAGGTCAAGGTCAGGTCAAGGGTACAAAATGCAAGTTTCCACAGTATCGGCCTTGCACCGTAATTGCCGAAGAATGGACTGAGACTGATTGCCCAAAACGTGTTCTTAGGCTACCAAGATAATATTCGTTGCACTTACAATATCATTCAAAGGTCAAGGTCAAGGTCAGGTCAGGTCAGGTCAGGTCACCAAAAACAAAATATAGAAAAGGGCATGTGCGACACATGTTTTATGGGTCATTTTATTCATAGAATTCAATAGGCACACTCAATTAGTGTTATGGACCACCTCTGGATGAATGTCAGTTCGAGGTCAGGTCAAGGTCAGGTCAAGTGAGGTCAAACTTTGAAGTTGGTTGTTAAGGCCTAAAAAGGTGTCTATCTGATGCAGTTTTTCACGGCGAGTCGAATGGTGCTATTTTTGTTTCCGTACAAGGTCTAGAAGTTCCAAAAAATTCATTGTTCAAAAATTTTTCGTGTCGTGACGTCATAAAATTTTGAATAACTCCTACATTTTTGAACCGATTCTTCTCAAAATTGGTATGTAGGTGCACATAGACCACTTCTATGACATATATTTTGCTTTTTTCGATACATTAAAAATTTTGGATTTTATAATTATTTTCCCAAAAAAGTCGATTTTTTTAGAAATAAAATTTGGGCCAAAATCCAACATTTTCAAAAAACCGAGATAGCCGTTTGATAGACAAAGTAGAGTCACGTATAACCTTTTTTGTTACGTCTTGATTCCTTTAAAAATGAAGATGTTAGCGGCGTTTGAAATTTTGCGATTTTTTTGGCGAAAATGGCGAACATGACGTCACTAAAACGTCATTTTCTAAAAAACAAATCCGACGGATTTCGCTCAAATTTTTAGGGAACGTGTCAAATTGATGTATGATAAGGTACTGTAAGTTTGACGTTGCTGGCGTAACGCGTTTAGAAGTTATTGGCGAAAAACGGGAGGGGGTGCAGATTCTGCCCCCCCCCCCCAGCGGGGCGCGGGTTAACCCACGAGCCGCTGGGGGGCATAAAGTTGCCCCCCCCCCATACGTTTTGTGGAATATCTCCGAAACCTGATGAGCTATGAGCGTGAAACTTGGCATAGTTTCAAATGAATACCAAGCAATGTTTGAGGAAAGTTTGGTGGCTGTAGCACTTAAGATGACGTCACAGTGACGTCATATTTTTTGTCGTTTTCCGATATGGACCGTTTCTGATGTCGCTGAGCATGAAACACCCGTAAATGAACTAGACAGCACCTGCTGTAATCCTTAAACATCTAAGTACTTAGTACACTTCCAACTAGTTCCTGACCAATAATCGGTCCTTTACATTCGGTCTCATATATCGGATATATCGTGAGGAAACTGAGAGTCGCAAATCTATAATTTGACTTCTGACGTCATTGTGACGTCAATTCAAATGGGATCGACACCAAATTTGGACACAACCTCGGCTAGGTATTCAGGAAGAATGAAGATGTGTGCAAAGTTTTGTTTCTCTGCCTCTTCGCGTTGCGACGAAATCGTCGCAGATGTAAAGGGGGGGGCAACTATATGCCCCCCCCCCTCCCCTCCAGCGGCCGGTGAGTGTCGCGGAGGCCCAGCGGCCGCCGGGTTAAGCACTTTGTTTACCGTTTGGAATGGATAGGCGTCTTTTTGTGACCAATAAATGGGTGCTGTTCAAACAAATGACGTCCGGACCTTCCTAAAACATAAACATCATTATCATCAATCATCATCATCACCGGTGCCCCATGAAGCATTATTAGACGTGTTTACATAGGGTTTGTTGCAAGCTTATGTCTCCCTTCGTGATGTTGCAAAAGATGCTAATGGTGCTTAACAATTTACAAAATGATCCCTCTAAATATTTGAAGACCACTGCATCGAAATTATCGCCAAATAAACGAGCTAGAGCCTCGTCAAAAATGCTATGTAAACGCGGCTATGGTCGGCTGCATACGCCATTTAGGATAGCACATAGCATAGGTTACATGATTATACGGACACACGTATTTACGTTTCAGAAGTCAGCGATGACTTCCCCGAAGGACCTGGAGGACCTGTCCTCGGACGCCAATGTGCTCAGCCTGGCCTACGGCGGACACAACGAGGACATTCTCAACAAGGCCAAGGAGCTGCTGGCAGAGTCTACCCGACACGCGCTGGTAAGCGTCAACGCGATGAGGAGGAACTGTGAAGTGTGTGTGTGTGTGTGTGTGTGTGTGTGTGTGTGTGTGTGTGTGTGTGTGTGTGTGTGTGTGTGTGTGTGTGTGTGTGTGTGTGTGTGTGTGTGTGTGTGTGTGTGTGTGTGTGTGTGTGTGTGTGTGTGTGTGTGTGTGTGTGTGTGTGTGTGTGTGTGTGTGTGTGTGTGTGTGTGTGTGTGTGTGTGTGTGTGTGTGTGTGTGTGTGTGTGTGTGTGTGTGTGTGTGTGTGTGTGTGTGTGTGTGTGTGTGTGTGTGTGTGTGTGTGTGTGTGTGTGTGTGTGTGTGTGTGTGTGTGTGTGTGTGTGTGTGTGTGTGTGTGTGTGTGTGTGTGTGTGTGTGTGTGTGTGTGTGTGTGTGTGTGTGTGTGTGTGTGTGTGTGTGTGTGTGGTGTGTGTGTGTGTGTGTGTGTGTGTGTGTGTGTGTGTGTGTGTGTGTGTGTGTGTGTGTGTGTGTGTGTGTGTGTGTGTGTGTGTGTGTGTGTGTGTGTGTGTGTGTGTGTGTGTGTGTGTGTGTGTGTGTGTGTGTGTGTGTGTGTGTGTGTGTGTGTGTGTGTGTGTGTGTGTGTGTGTGTGTGTGTGTGTGTGTGTGTGTGTGTGTGTGTGTGTGTGTGTGTGTGTGTGTGTGTGTGTGTGTGTGTGTGTGTGTGTGTGTGTGGTGTGTGTGTGTGTGTGTGTGTGTGTGTGTGTGTGTGTGTGTGTGTGTGTGTGTGTGTGTGTGTGTGTGTGTGTGTGTGTGTGTGTGTGTGTGTGTGTGTGTGTGTGTGTGTGTGTGTGTGTGTGTGTGTGTGGTGTGTGTGTGTGTGTGTGTGTGTGTGTGTGTGTGTGTGTGTGTGTGTGTGTGTGTGTGTGTGTGTGTGTGTGTGTGTGTGTGTGTGTGTGTGTGTGTGTGTGTGTGTGTGTGTGTGTGTGTGTGTGTGTGTGTGTGTGTGTGTGTGTGTGTGTGTGTGTGTGTGTGTGTGTGTGTGTGTGTGTGTGTGTGTGTGTGTGTGTGTGTGTGTGTGTGTGTGTGTGTGTGTGTGTGTGTGTGTGTGTGTGTGTGTGTGTGTGTGTGTGTGTGTGTGTGTGTGTGTGTGTGTGTGTGTGTGGTGTGTGTGTGTGTGTGTGTGTGTGTGTGTGTGTGTGTGTGTGTGTGTGTGGTGTGTGTGTGTGTGTGTGTGTGTGTGTGTGTGTGTGTGTGTGTGTGTGTGTGTGTGTGTGTGTGTGTGTGTGTGTGGTGTGTGTGTGTGTGTGTGTGTGTGTGTGTGTGTGTGTGTGTGTGTGTGTGTGTGTGTGTGTGTGTGTGTGTGTGTGTGTGTGTGTGTGTGTGTGTGTGTGTGTGTGTGTGTGTGTGTGTGTGTGTGTGTGTGTGTGTGTGTGTGTGTGTGTGTGTGTGTGTGTGTGTGTGTGTGTGTGTGTGTGTGTGTGTGTGTGTGTGTGTGTGTGTGTGTGTGTGTGTGTGTGTGTGTGTGTGTGTGTGTGTGTGTGTGTGTGTGTGTGTGTGTGTGTGTGTGTGTGTGTGTGTGTGTGTGTGTGTGTGTGTGTGTGTGTGTGTGTGTGTGTGTGTGTGTGTGTGTGTGTGGTGTGTGTGTGTGTGTGTGTGTGTGTGTGTGTGTGTGTGTGTGTGTGTGTGTGTGTGTGTGTGTGTGTGTGTGTGTGTGTGTGTGTGTGTGTGTGGTGTGTGTGTGTGTGTGTGTGTGTGTGTGTGTGTGTGTGTGTGTGTGTGTGTGTGTGTGTGTGTGTGTGTGTGTGTGTGTGTGTGTGTGTGTGTGTGTGTGTGTGTGTGTGTGTGTGTGTGTGTGTGTGTGTGTGTGTGTGTGTGTGTGTGTGTGTGTGTGTGTGGTGTGTGTGTGTGTGTGTGTGTGTGTGTGTGTGTGTGTGTGTGTGTGTGTGTGTGTGTGTGTGTGTGGTGTGTGTGTGTGTGTGTGTGTGTGTGTGTGTGTGTGTGTGTGTGTGTGTGTGTGTGTGTGTGTGTGTGTGTGTGTGTGTGTGTGTGTGTGTGTGTGTGTGTGTGTGTGTGTGTGTGTGTGTGTGTGTGTGTGTGTGTGTGTGTGTGTGTGTGTGTGTGTGTGTGTGTGTGTGTGTGTGTGTGTGTGTGTGTGTGTGTGTGTGTGTGTGTGTGTGTGGTGTGTGTGTGTGTGTGTGTGTGTGTGTGTGTGTGTGTGTGTGTGTGTGTGGTGTGTGTGTGTGTGTGTGTGTGTGTGTGTGTGTGTGTGTGTGTGTGTGTGTGTGTGTGTGTGTGTGTGTGTGTGTGTGTGTGTGTGTGTGTGTGTGTGTGTGTGTGTGTGTGTGTGTGTGTGTGTGTGTGTGTGTGTGTGTGTGTGTGTGTGTGTGTGTGTGTGTGTGTGTGTGTGTGTGTGTGTGTGTGTGTGTGTGTGTGTGTGTGTGTGTGTGTGTGTGTGTGTGTGTGGTGACGGTCGATTGCGCTTACGGTGTTGGGTAAAAATGGGAAACGTGCATTATTCATCCCATATTTTTTAGTGGAAGTCAACGTAATCATTTCGGCCTAGGCTAACATTCCCGTTAAATCACTTATTCATCATAACACTAATAAGCCTGGCCATGGTGCCACTGTTCCTGACAGGAGGTGGAGCCGCCGACCTGTCCAAACCTGAACTACGGCCCGCAGCTGGGCAGCGACAGGTTCCGCTCGTCACTGGCATCGTTCCTGTCGCGCCGATACGGACGAGAGGTGAAGAGGTGAGCCGTGGAACGATCAACGAGTCACCATTGCTGACTCTACTAGCTTTGAAAGCCCACCTTATGAAATAAATCAATAACAGTTACCTGTAATAGGTACCCATACTATTTTATTTAGACGGGTTTAAGCTCGTGCCGTCTTCCAAGCTTTCTTCGAATTGTTTACGGCAACTGAAGCACCAACTGTCCCTCTCGAAGCCCTTCGCCTGTGCTTACCTTCCTGGTCTGACCGGCCGGTCGGCGCAGCGAGCGGCTGGTGCTCACGTGTGGTGCCACACACGCCCTCCACCTGGTGACGTCACAGCTGTTCAGCGAGGGCGGTCTGGTGCTGGTGGAGGAGCCCTCCTACTACCTCGCCCTGGGGCTGCTCAAAGACGACCTCGGCATGCGACTGGTGTCCGGTGAGTGGCGAGTGCTGATAGCTGGCAGACACAGTGTGCAGTGACAAGTTAGGTGCCTACATCTCATTGTTTGCCCGATGTTCAACAATATGAAACACACTCTTCGTCGTCTATTTATATGTCGTGTTTTTAGTCCCCAGAATTGCCGGCCAATTCGGCTGACTTGAATTGGACTGACTGATTCTGATGGCCGGTGTCACACCTGCAGTGCCTCTGGAGGAGGACGGTCCGAACCTGGCCCTGCTGGAGCAGCAGCTGACCAAGCTGCGGGCCGGCTGCCAGTTCACACCCACACCACGGCGTCCGTTCTGGTGTCTGATGTATCTCATCCCGGACCACCACAACCCGACCGGCGCATCCATCTCTGAAGGTAAGACGAAAGACCGCGCCGAAATTTAACCGAAGCCTTCAACGTATAGGACGTTGAACTGGCAAAGCCGACCGATCGGATATTTTCTGAGGCAACGAAGCAGGTGTTTGCATTTTCTTCTTGACGTCGTACTTGCAATGCCTACTTTCTTTTTACTCAGTAGAACAAATATTTCAGCGCATGGACTGTTAAATCGTAAAAGCTGTGCCGCGACGCACTTCTGCATTGCGGTACAGCCTACCTATCAGCACAAAACGATTTGAGCTGACTCTGCCCGACGCTGTTCTTTCTTCGGTCTCAAGTTGGTTTTTTCGGCATTTCCCATGCGGACGAATACAATGAGCAACCGCGGGAAGTGACTGAGTGCCTTTTTTACCCTGATCCTTGCCTATGCCATTTGTTTTCGAACAGAGAAGCGCCGTGGCCTGGTGGAGCTGGCCAGGCGCTTTGACGTCCTGCTGTTCTGCGACGACGTCTACAACCTGCTGACGTACCCGCCGGCTCGTGTCGGTCCGCTTCTAATCACCTACGACCATGACTCGCCTCCGACCCCGGGCGTGACCCCGCCGACCCCAGTGGGTCACGTGGTCTCGGCAGGAACGTTCTCGAAAATTTGCGCCCCGGGCGTTCGAGTCGGCTGGCTGGAGGCGCCGCCACGCATGATAGAGATCCTGTCAGAATCGTAAGTTTGGGGAGGGAAGGGTAGAAAACGCACCGACTGACAGCCATCAGCTGACTGTTCGTCCAGTTACGTTACCATGACACAGCTTCTTGGAGATGGTCGAAAATCGATCATAGTTGAAGAAGATTGCGCTTGACGGTTTTCTGTTTTATGTGACATTTTACGCATCCCATCGGGAAATTATGAACATCCTATCGGAAAAGTGGGTGATAAAAATCATTCAACAGAAATATAACAAAATTGTTTTGTGTAATCTGATAATAGAAAATATTGCCAAATTATCGAATAAATGATAAGGGGAGAACCATCAACCTTTTAATTGCTTTTAAGTGCCAGCCCAGCCTTGCAAAATAAGCGACGGCATTGTTATTCGCAGGAAGATTCTGTTCTCTGGCGGTGCTGTGAACGGTTTCATGTCGTCGGTGATGGCCAGCGCCATCCAGCTGGGGTTGCTGGACAAACACCTTGACGGCATCATCGCCGTCCTTCAGGTCAGTAACTGGTACCGGACTCTGCAGAGCACATTTTTCCAGATTTAGTGACCGTAAGATCAAAGATGCTCATTTGTCCTAGAAACGTCGCTCAATTCTCAAACATAAAACGTCTAAAACGTTTAGCTCGAGCAAGTCGGGTCGATCAAGTCTCATAGTTCACCGCTCAGATCAATTGTCCGAGCTTCCAATGCCATCGTGCAAAAGCTCGTTTGTTGGATGAGAAAAGCTGTGTCCTGTGAATCACTTGGATGGTCAGTTTCCGAAAACGCTGAAAGGGCGTGACCGTTTCAGTAGCGCCCTTGTCTTTGCGTTTCGTGCGTTGCCCGAGCTCATTGACTACTGCACCTACATAGTCAGAACATCTGTCTAAAGCCTCCTCTTTCATTCCAGGAGAAACTGGAGCTGACCTTAGCCTTCCTGGGTCGGACTCTGCCACCGGAGCGGTACCAATGGAGCGTCCCCTGCGGCGGGTTCTATGTCTGGCTGTGCTGCCCGTTCGACACAGTCCCGTTCGCCGCCTGGTGTGAGAAGAACCGCGGCGTTCTCGCGCGCGCCGGCGCCGCGTTCTCAGTGAATGGCAGCGGCTGTCAGCATCACCTGAGGATCAGCATCAGCTACCTCAGCCGAGACACTCTGCAGGAGGCTCTGTCCAGGCTCTGTGACGCCCTGCTCGAGTATGAGGCAGAACACGGTGGAAAGTGATGCTGGCAGTGACTCTCGGACGTCACCGGAGGGCGGTGATGTCTTGTTGGTGTATGGTGCCGAGCGAAGTGATAATTGATGTCATTTGTTAACGTATCCCACGGGTCTGTGACGAGTTTAGAGGCTCTGTGATGCCTTGGTCGCGTATGGGGCTAGTGAAGGTGTCTTGCAATGCATATTTACTTGAAAGCTCAATAATACATCCGGTTCTTATAGTTTTTTTTTTTTGCATTTGTGAATTGTGAATATAAGTAGTAGGTACCTATTTTGGTTGGCAGCCATTGTTATTTATAATATAGTGTTAAAAAATGTGATGTGCCTGCACCAATCATGCTTGTGCGCAATCTATCAACTCAAATGCAATAACTGATTAACACAAGACAATTCGAACGTAAAATAGTAACGCCTCGACTAAATAACTTTAACAGCAACATTTGTTGGTGCAGTGAGCTAATATAATAAGCCAACCTACCGCCGCCTGAAAACAGAATAGCATTTGATTTGTGCCAACCATAAGTACCTGTTACTGGCCCAAAGTCGACTTGGTCGACACAACATTTGTATGACTATACGAGTTTGATGTAACTAAAGTCTCTAAGGGGTGTGGCGGTTGTAAACACCCCTGCATCTGACGCCATCGTGACAGCTAGCCCGCCTGGTCGCTAACTCCGTCCCGTATACAAATCGGACCACACGGCTGCCATGTTTGGAATACGACCGTAAACACTTCATGGTATGACCGCACGACAGCTGACGACTGAGATGGTGACCGAATCGTTCGCTGCAGCAGCGGGGATGGGCCCGTTCGAGGTCACCACTCGGTGTGATAACCAGTAACTGATGCATTGCAGCTAGGAAATGTTTGCTCATTTTTGACGTAAATGTCAGGATCGTTTAGACTGTCTTGTCACGCTTCTGACAGCACTTGACATTTGAACTCATCCCTCATGAGATCGATAACATTCGTTCTCAGTCATGCATCTTTTTGCTGAACTAACGTGAATACGGCTGTCTCGTTGCTGCAATGATGCATGGTCACAGCTAACAATCCGTAATTTCGAAAACACCGATATGAACTGTGACTCAGGACTGTCGTCAGGAAATTTTCGATTCTCGTTGCCAGCTCGCTGTGGCCGGCGGTTCGAAATCGATATATACGGTCCCGAACATTGGAGCAGACTGCAGACGTCCACAGCGATTAGCGAAGCCCGACGGCTGGTAAACCTCCTGAGAACCAGATTGTCAGCCCATTATATAGTTGCATGCCTACAGTGCACAGTGCTCCGTTACACATGTCGCCAGTTATTCTAAAGTTGGCATGAGCGGGTGGGTATGGGAAAGCTGAGTGAAACCAGGCACAGGATATGCGCCGTGCCGTTGTATATGTTGATAGATAGTGCGTGCGACCTTCGTCTGAACTATTACCGTTACGATAAAACTTGGTCAATGAGTGCTGACTGGGGCCGCCGTCCATGAATTGCGTTCTTCATCATGAGACCATATCTATGGTGTTTTGAATAAAAAGTTCGATAGGCATTTCTGTATACCCTATCTGAGCGGAGACGACAATAATTTAATCAGAGTGGGCTAATCTTGAGTGAGGTCGTGGAAAAACAGTCGGGTATCTACAGGATGATGCACCTATCCGGGACAGCCTCCAACAGGTCTGTAAATCAGCACCATGCCGCAGCAGTCGGCCTCCTACCGGAAATCTGTGCAGTGTGCTTCTCGTCTTAAAGGTAGTGTGCCAGCTTTCCTGGACCGTATGGAGTTAATGGTCCAGATAAGGAGAACCGGATTTTTAGAACTTATCCATTCCTTTAAAACTCATGGAAACGTCTTAAATTCTTCAAATTTTGAGTACCCCAGTGCGAAATTCGCCCCGACGGGTTGTCGGTCGTACCCCAACCACATTTCACACCACTATGAACAATAGGTAAATGCACACACTGAAATCGCTATTACCGATATGCTCATCCAATCAAGTTTCGATAAACCCGTTCATCATCATCTCCTGCGGTTTCGAACACGCCTGTTAGGTGGTGCGGTAGACCGCGCCCAAAGCCAGGGCCCCGGTAACGTGAGGTAGCCGAGTCGGGGCAGCGTGCGCTGACCTAAGCCGGGGCCGCGCGTCCTCCCGGTGTCATGTGATAGCCCGGGGCTGCCCGCGGGGATGCGGTAGACCGCGCACAAAGCTGCGGCCCCGGCTTGGGTCAGCGCACGCCCGAGCCCGACTCGGCTACCTCACGTTACCGGGGCCCTGGCTTTGGGCGCGGCTTCTGCTCATACTTTGTGGTGCAGTGGTGGTGCGTCGGGCCGCGCGCTCTGACTTCGGCCAAGAAAAATGCGTCAGCTGATCATTGTCATTTCTGCCACTTGCGCGTGGTGAAATGGGGTCATAACTTAAGAGGCAGCTTTTTATATCAATTATTTTACATAAAATCATATTTCAAACCATAAATAATGTTCGACAGCCAAATAAAAGAAACAATACCAATACAGGCTTACAGTTGAAGGCTCGACATTGTGTTGTCTACGATTAGACAGCTGATAACTCATTCCCGTACGTCGTAACTCTATAATGACCTTTGCTTATTGTCACATGTGCGCCGCATTCGCGATTGTTGCCGACGCCTGTTTGCAGATCAGCCCACTACAGTTGTTATACATATCGAAAAACCGATAAACTTTTAGGCGAAAAAGGCACTATTCCAGGCCCATTTTTTATTTTCTTTGCGATATTAGGTAAAAACAGAAGCTTCTTATCCTAGGAAAAATAAAATGGGAAATCTTTCAAAGGTGGCACACTACCTTTAAGTGTCATGATTGCAGCATAGCCCGAATCCTCGTCGTATAACACCGGCACTCAGCCCAGTCGCCTGGGTCGTCGGATGTATAAAAGCAAAGGCATGTGCCGGATATGTAGACCGGCCGTGACGCCACCCTCAGCGGCCAGCGCACTATTGAGAAAAACTGGCCCGTTGTTGACCTGGCCTGGGTTGGCGAAACCTTGTGTAGACCAGACAGTGGCGGATCCAGGGGGGGGGGGGGCAAAATGGGCATTTGACCCCCCCCCCCCAACGGCATAATTTTAACATTACGCCTATGGACGATGCATGGAAAGAATCGATAAATTGTTATGGTTTGCCCCCCCCCCCAAAAAAAAAAACTCTGAGCTGGATCCGCCTCTGAGACCAAAGCTGTGAATTGTTAGGTACTCCAGCTAGAGAGCAGAGAGCAGAGCCTGGTGACCCGGGTAAGCCCGGCCCCGGCTCGAGTCGGTGGCTGGTGCGGGCCCAGAAGTGTGGAGTGAGGACTATGGGCGTGTGATAGCGGCTAGGCGAGCGCGCGGAAGGTGGTCACTGGTCACAGGCATGGATTCCGATTGTTGTCGTCTGCCACTAAACAAATGCGTTCAAAACTTTGTTTTAGAACATGGTGTACGAAGGACCTTGCGAATTTATTCACACCCTGGAGCAAATCCGTATAAGAGCCCTGCCTTACCGTGAGCCCTGCAGAGTGCAAGGCGCAGGCTGCAGGCGCCAGGTGGCATCCCTCCTCCGCCACCACCGCGGTCACTTCTGGCTAACACCCATGCACGCACCCGCACTTCTTTCCGTTTAACCGTTCCTAATTCCATTATTTCTAGCTTTACCTTACCTTACCTTTAAAGTGATCGGGATATGTAAAGGCAAGTAAGCCTGGAGGTCCCGCTCTCATCGAACTCATGTGTTCCGTTCTCACTCGACTCAGTCGGTGTCAGGCACCTGATGATACTGAAGCGGAGCCCAGTGGCATAGG
Source organism: Amphibalanus amphitrite (assembly GCF_019059575.1). Classification (NCBI taxonomy): domain Eukaryota; kingdom Metazoa; phylum Arthropoda; class Thecostraca; order Balanomorpha; family Balanidae; genus Amphibalanus; species Amphibalanus amphitrite. The sequence goes on along the minus strand of NW_024882627.1, from coordinate 202,452 downwards.
CGGCGGAACGGGGAGGGCACCGGGGCACCGTGCCCCCTTTGATTTTGGCATTTTAACATTAGCCCTATGGGCGTTGCATGGAAAGAATGGGACCAAAAGTTGGCAGTGCCCCCCCCCCCCCCTTTAACCCGCGCCCCGTTGGGCTCTGCCGAGCAACGCGCCCGGTTGGGGGGGGCCATTTTGCCCCCCCCCCCTAAGATCTCGAGAACCACGCAACATAGCGACAAGCGGTAAACGGCATTGGATAGCCCCAACGGGGAACTACCTTGTGACCCAATTTTATTGACCTAGGTCAAACCGATGACGTCACAGGTCAGGTCAAAGGTCCAATTTTCACCGTTTACAGGCATTTCAAGAAATGCGTTGTAAAATCGAGTAAAATGCATTTCATTGAAAATCATCGATGGGAAAATGTTCTTCAAACACATATTTTGCTATTTGAGGTCACTGATACCAGGTCAGGTCACAGAGGTCAGGTCACGGGGGGTCACAATATGAAAGTGTCGTGTGATACATGTTTTATGGTCCATTTTACATGACAAATGCGAGTATGTGGGTCATGCAGCCTTTGGGGCCAGCTTAGGTCACGTTTTGGTCAAGGTCAGGTCAAGGTCAGGTCAAGGTCAGGTCAAGGTCAGGTCAAACTAGGTCAAATTTCAAAGTTAATATTTTTGCATAAAATGGGTATCAAAGCGATGCAGCTCGTCACGGGGAGTGCAATGGTGGTCTTTGTTTTGCCGTACGTGGTCTAGAATCGCTAAAAATTGAGTTCAAAAATTTGACGTCATCAATTTTGAACAGTTTTTTCGCTATAACTTGGCCAAAAAAAGAGATATCGATCTGAAATTTGGTATGTATATAGAAGAGCGCTGGGACTATCACATATATTCCGTTTTTTTTTTTCGAAATTCGGAAACATTTTGGATTTTTTTTAAAGCTTTAAAAAAAAAATCAATTTTTTGATTTTTTTTTTTGTCAAAAACCAAAAATTTTGAAAATCCGAGATAGCAGTTTTGTAGCGCCGCTTTTTGTCTACTAGACCATGTAAAGAACTTTGAAATCGCTTGATAACTGTAGATTTAGTGAGCGTTTCAAGATTGCATGTTTTTTGCTCATTTTTGCTCGAACATGACCTCAGTTTGACCTCAATAACTCCTGACCTAAGGTGACCTAAGACTTGAAATTTGGTGTGAAGGTGTCAAATTGATGCCCGGGAAGGTACTGAAAATTTGGCGGCGCTGCGCGCCGTCGTTTTCTTGCTATTCAGGAAAAACCACAGGGGTGGGCCAAAATGGCCCCCCCAACGGGGCGAGGGTTAATTGAAGGTGTTCGGCCGCCCAGTGGGCATCCAGACAGCTTTTGAATACGTTCAGCGAAGGAGAGCCCAGCGGCATCGGTTCAGCGAAGGAGGTAACGTTATCTGTAAGAATCTTGGAAGAGCCTACAATCTCGGCCGGCAGTCCATTCCAGTCGTTCACCACACGAATGGCAAAAGCTGACCTCCTGACTGCTTGAAGCTGGGACATTCCGGATCTTGAACTGGTGACCTCGCGTAGAAGCGTCGGTACTCGTTAGCGAGAGTGAATAAACCGTTCACACTTTGCCTTGCTCCTTAAAATTATAACGTGTCTCTCCTTCCCAGAGTCCGTAGACCGGCCAACCGGCTCGGCCGGTTCGCTTTGGAGCTAATGACGTCATATATATGCTCAGCTGATTAAATTTGTAAATAAAACCTTGAAAATCTCTTCACTGGATGGAAGAGACAGAAACGGCGCAGATAATTTAATTACATAACATTATAGAGTTCAGTGGTGGAATTCAAAATAATTTTTATTCATTTAAATGTGATTGACTTAAATGTGATTGATTCATTGAAGTGCTGAGTTGTACAGTATGGCAACTTCTTTGGAATGATATGCGAATCAACACAATGCGATTATCAACATCAACATTGCTTCATTGTAATGCCATAAATCAACCAAGCCAATATCTCATTTGAAGCCCATTTCAGCAGTGACTTTTATTCAGCTTCTTATTCACGTTCTTCATGAAACCCTTTCAAGAGCAGTACAACTTTCAAGAAATCACCATATAACTTTAATATATGTTTTGATATGATATTATAAGGCGAAGTCGCGTCCTCTATCAAGATGTTCGCAGACGACACGAAAATTTACAGGAGTGTCAGCCGGGCATCAGACGTTCTCAGCCTCCAAGCCGACCTAGATATGCTTGTTGAATGGTCGGAGCGTTGGCAGCTGCCCTTCAACAGAGCAAAGTGCAAGTCACTGCATCTGGGCCCAGTGCTGGAAATGAGGCCGCTTTCTGGTCCCGGCGTTTTATTCTCCGGGTGGGTTAGCCCCGTCTAGCGCTTAGCCTTTCGGGACTCTCTCAGAGCCGCGGTTGTTTTCGCCGCTCGGCCCATTCGAGATGCAAAGTTTAAAGTCACACGAAGTTTATTTGGGGCCTCTGAATATACGACTTCGACCCTTTTCTTTCATCTAGTTATATGCGTATTTTTAGCGGTAACTCCAGGCTAAGCTGTCTGGCTGGCCCTAAATAAGCTTCGTGTGACTATTAACTTTGCATCTCGACTTGGGCGAGCGACGAAGACAACTGCGACCCTGAGTGGGACCCGAAAGGCTAAACGCTGGACGGGATTAAAGGGACTATCCCACCTTTAACATGGGGTTTGAGTTGAGATAGCCAAGTTTGCGGCGAGGTTCAGAAACCACTATCTATCTAGGTTGCAACCCCTGCGGCCTCTTGGTGTTGAAGAAATTTGTTCTCTTCATTTGAAAATGGGCCTTGCACAAGGCCCTATCTTCAACATGGAGCGACCGTTAGTGTGACGTCACCTCGTTTAGTCATTCTGATTTAAATGGGTTTGTTCGTTGAAAAATCGCTTAAAACTTGGTCTGAACTTTGTTGTGGTGCCTACAGAGTAAAAAGAATCAGCTTTATGACAGTAATGTGGGCTGTGGCCTGGGGAAGGAGGTAATTTTGGGCTGTGACGTCACATATTTGAAAGTTTGTGTTTGGAATATGGGAAGCCTAAGATGTTTAATGAAAAATAAATGCCAGAACCGTGTTCCTGGGCATCCAATCTATAAAGTCGGGCACAATTTAACTGGTTTTAACAACATTCTAGAAGGTGGGATAGTCCCTTTAACCCGCCCGGTGAATAAAACGCCGGGACCAGAAAGCGGCCTCATTTCCAGCACTGTCTGGGCCCCCGCAATGGCAACCACGTCTACTGCATGGGTGACACACAGCTGGACCAGACCTCGGTGGAGAAGGACCTCGGGATCTACGTCGACCATCAACTCAAGTTCCGCGACCAGGCAGCTGCAGCGATTACGAAGGCTTCGCACATCCTGTCCGTGATCCGCCGAAGTTTTGCCCTTCTAGATGAGAACACTCTGCCTCTGCTGTTCCGAACGATGGTGCGGCCTCACCTTGAATATGCCAATTCCATCTGGGGACCCTTCAATCGGGAGGACCAGAGGCGCGTAGAAAAGGTTCAGAGGAGGGCCACGAAGCTGGTCGCCACCATCCGAAATCAGCCGTATGAGGAGAGGCTCCGGATCCTCGACATGCCGTCTCTCTACCACCGCCGTCGCCGTGGTGACATGATAACTGTCTACCAGGTGCTGAGACAGGGGATCGACCTCGAGGCGGAGAGGTTCTTCGCGGCGGCGGTGGCAGGCAACACCCGCGGACACCGATGGAAGCTGTCAAAACCGAGGGCCGTCTCCCGAGTGCGTCGAAATGTCTTCTCCGTCCGCGTCATCAACGATTGGAATGCACTACCGCCATCAGTCGTCGACGCTCCCAGCCTAAACGCATTCAAAGCCAGACTGGACAAACACTGGGCACATTCGAAATACACAACTCATCTTAACGACTGAGTCAAGGCATTGCAACTGCAAGGAGCTCGATAGGACCGGATCCTTGAGGCCAAGTGGCCTTTCAAAATTCCGCACATTATAAGTATAAGGAAGTATAAGTATATTGGTTTACCTAGCAAGTTCCGTACAGCTTGCGATCGTTGTTTTAATATTGACTACCTCCTACCTCAGCCTATGTTTCCATGGCACATGTTAATCCAGTTTTACAAAAAAATTGTCTCGATTATTAATTGTATTTAGATATAATTTATCTTAAATATAGGATTATGTGTAAGCTTAACCCGCGCCCCGTAGGGCCACAGGCCGACCCTACCACCCGTGTGGGGGCCATTTTTCGGCCCCCCCTAAGATCTCGGAAATTTACCGGCCAATTTTCAAAATTCAAACGGCGTTCGATAGCCCCACCGGGGAACTACCTTGTGACCAAATTTCATTGACCTAGGTCAAACCGATGACGTCACAGGTCAGGTCAAAGGTCAGAGGGCTGTTCACGGGCCCTGTGTGCGGTCGGACCGCACACAGCCTCCAAGCTCCGCCCACTGCGTCCCTACGTCAGCCTTCCGTCACCGCACACAGCGATCGCTGTGGCCGGTCGGGACTGGCCACAGCGGACCGTCCACCGCACGCAGCCGTGACGTCAGAGCCGCCTACCCATCCCCTACCCCCACGCCTGCTGAACGCACCGCACACACCGCACGCAGCAGTGTGCGGTGCCCGTGAACACCCCTCAGATTTTCACCGTTCACAGGCATTTCAAGAAATGTGTTGTGAAATCAAGTAAATTGGTAAGTTATTGAAATCCATCGATGGTACATTGTTCATCAAACACATACTTCGCTATCTTAGGTCACTGACACCAGGTCAGGTCACAGAGGTCAGGTCACTGGGGGTCACAATATTGAAGTGTCATGTGATACATGTTTTATGGTTCATTTTACATGACAAATGCGATTATGTGGATCAGGCAGCCCTTGGGACCAGCTTAGGTCACGTTTTGGTGAAGGTCAGTCTGGTCAGGTCAAGGTCAGGTCAAATTAGGTCAAATTTCAAAGTTGATATTTTTGCATAAAATGAGTATCCATTCGATGTAGCTCGTCACGGGGAGTTCAATGGTGGTCTTTGTTTTGCCCTACGTGGTCTAGAACTCCCAAAAATTGAGTTTGTAAATTTGACGTCATCATTTTTGAACAGTTTTTTTTCGCTATAACTTGGCCAAAAAACGAGATATCGATCTGAAATTTGGTATGTAGATAGAAGACGGTAGGTACTCTAACATATATTCCGTTTTTTTTTCGAAACTCAAAAAAACTTTTTGGATTTTTGGCGAATATATCCAAAAAATTGCATTTTTGATTTTTGGGGGTCAAAACTAAAAAAATTTCAAAAATCCGAGATAGCAGTTTTGTAGCTCTGTCAATTCTACACCTTTTATATTTGGATAATTTTTCTGTATCTTCAAAGCTGTAGGCATGACAGCTCTTCTCGCGAAGGTCTTTTTCGGTCGAAAATGGCAGAACATGACGTCATACTGACGTCATTTATGGCCAACCTATCATAGCCTCTGGAAAAATTTTTGGTCACCATGTGTACAATTGATGCCCGGAGGGGTCCTGAAAGTTTGGTGGCGATATCTCCAGCCGTTTATGATACGGCTTTGGCAGGTAAACAGGTTGTTAGTTTTCAGATTCTATTGGGTAACTGCGTAGGTGACAGGTGTAACACAGGTGTAACGTAGAAAACCTGAGAAACACACAGAAAGAAACGCACATCATAAATATGAACATAAATCATAACACTAAGTGACTTATGAGCATGAAAAACATCCGAAATATAGGTAAATTAGGTAAATCGGTTATCAACGTGAGAAATCAACGTATGGAAACGATATCACAGATTTTATCCATAGGTAACAACATAAGCTGATACATAGGTAACAAAACGACAATATTCTTTGATTCATACATACTCTGTCCCGAATCTGGCCGGGTGCCAAACTCTGTTCATGGCATGATGACTGCCAAAGCGAAAATGGCGTCCTCGACCACGCCGCCGGTGAAAAGCAAATACGTCTCTGCCGCGCAGCTGACGCCGCGACTTCAGTGAGTCGCAACCACTAAATATCACTTGACCAGCGGTGGAGCAGCGCCGCTACATGGCTCCCCAATTTGCAAGTTGCAAATTCCTTAACACACTACGAACATCCAACAACAAAAAACGGCACTTCTGCTACGACGGCTATCGTCGCTCACACGCGAGTATTCACTCAGGGCTCCTCGGCCGGGAATCACTCTCGGTATGCAGACAGCTGGGCTCTGGCTGTGAATCAGTCCGCATGAGGAGGATCACCCGGCTCACTGGCCGAATCTTCAAGCTTCCACCGATCTGCACCGAGACCTTGCGGACAAGGCCGTCCGCGCCCGGGTGCACGTTGACAACCCGACCGAGCGGCCAGCGCGGCCGCGGCTCTGCGTCGTCCATCACCGAGACGACGTCGCCCGGACGAAGGTTAGGCCGCCGGTGCTGCCATTTCTGGCGCTCTTGCATCGCCGCTGTCGTTAAGATCTCCCTCCTCCACCTCGTCCAGAACTGGTTCGCCAGGAACTGGACCCGCCGCCAGCGTTGTCGGACGTACAAGTCTACGGGGGTGAAGGACCCTGGATAGGGGGTTGCTACTCGACCTTTGAGAGTTAGTATCTGATTGGGGCTGAGGGGCGTAAGCGTTTCGTCTGGAGAGCTTGACACGTATGTTAGTGGGCGGCTGTTGACGATTGCCTCGTAGCCGCCTGCATGTGACGCAGCTCAGAATGTGGCTGCTCACAGCAGAACGGCCGCCGACAATCCAGTAGCCGGCCGCTCGGAGTTCATTGAGCGTCGAACCTCGGCCAGAGTGGCCCGTCTTCTCGTGGTAGTGCTTCACTAGCAGCTCTGTGACGTGACTGTGCCTAGGTAGAATCGCTGGGTGACTGACTTCTGGTGGCATCGCGCTTTTGCTGATCCGGCCACCGACGCGAATAACTCCGTCCTTGTCCAAATACGGATCCAGGCGGAAGAGACGCGACTTCTTGGAGAACTTCTTTTCATTTTTTGCTGTGCTAAGGAGCGCGTACTCATCTTGAAACGCCTCCTTCTGTGTTGCTTTCAGGATCTCGGTTTCTCCGCGATGGAGCTCCTCCACCGTGAGGGGCTTGCCGACTCGTAGATCCTGACTGTAGACTTTTGCTGTTGTGCACCGACCGGCGTTCACTTTTGCTACTAGTACATGCTTGTAGCGTACGCAGAGCGCTACAGACTTCTTGGCTCGGTGCCAGTTGGAGAAGTACGTCATTCTTCTCGGTAGGTCGGACATTGGAGCTTCTGCGGCATCTTGCTTGTCCTTAGACCGTTCACCCGTCACCTTGTGGCTTTCATCTTGTGGTGTGACAGGCGTCAGGTTCTCATCTCCTTCACTGGATGCGCAGAGCTCGTTGACTTCCTTCATCATCGTCTTCTCTTTTGACATCTTCTCCTCATTCTCCTTCGTCATCTTCTTCTCCTTTGCCTCTTGTTTAGTCATCTTCTTCTTCTTCTCTTGCTTCTGGCTGGTCACTGTCTGGAACGTGGACCGCTTGACTTCTGGATCTTCGTCCGCTACGCCGAACTGTTCCTTCGTTACTGGCAGGTTCTGCTGGGCTGTCAGGAATGGTGGTCCGTGCCACCAGAGACTGCTCTCAATCAGCTCGGCGACTGTTGCACCTCTAGAGGCGAGGTCTGCTGGGTTCATCTTGGACTCTATGTAGAGCCACTGTTCTGGGTTGGTTGACTGTCGTATCTCTTGCACCCTGTTGGCGACGAGTCCCACTATTCCCCAGCCGAGCATCGTTCTCACCGCCCACGGGTCGTCGTTGTCTCCAGGGATGATCTCTCTGGGCTTGATGGCTCTGGCACAGTTAATGCCGAGCAGTAGACCGATCTCCGCATCCGCGAACTCGTCGTGGATGTCGTCTGCAAGCTGGCGGAGATGGGGCCACTTCTCGCAGGTTTTGGGTTGCGGTATCAGACTGCGATCAGCTGGTATGTGAGCACGAGTGTACATGTCTGGAAGATCTGTTACACTGCCGTCAGCCAGACTCTCGATGCGAAGATCCTTCACTAACTGACTTGAGAATGATGTCGTGCCGGCCATGGTACTGAGTTCCAGCTCTACTTCTGAGCCGCTGACTTGTAGCGTCTTGCAGACTGAGTCAGTCATGAAGCTGGCGTCCGACTGGGCGTCCAGTAGCGCGTACGTGATGAGCGCGCGCTCCGGACGGTGCCTGTGGAAGACCTTCACTGGCACGATCATTGTGTGACAGTGAGATGAGTTGTGCTCCTGCATGTCGCCTAGACTGGATCGCAATGTTGTCGCTTTTGCTGACGTCTCCGGGGACGCACGCTGTTGCGACTCTCTTGCTTGCGATGTCTTCCGTGTGTCTTCCTTTGTCTTGATTTGGATGACGTCATCGTGCAGCAGAGATGGGTGGAGACGCTGACAGACTGAACACCTCTCTTTCCTGCGGCAGTCACGCCACATGTGGCCGGGTCGCAGGCAGCCTCGGCACAGCCTCTTCTCTTCAACTGCGTGTCTTCTGTCTGTGAGCGTCATCTTGATGAACTTGCTGCATGCAGTCACTGAGTGGTCAGCACCACAGATGACACACTGTCTGCTTCTGGTGACAGACTTCTCTCTCGCTGGGTTACTCTGATGACCACACGCGTTGCAGACCTCAGCGGACGATGAGAAGGTGTGCACCTTTCCTCGAGGTCTTGCTCCCCTGGTGTCAGCTTCACCTTCCATCTGCATGCTGACAGGACCGCACGCGATCCGAGCTTCGGTGGTTATGAAGTCCACGAACGCTGCAAACGTTGGGTACCGAGGAGAGCGCCCGAACACGCTACTGTCCACGACGCGTTTCCACCTGTCGGAGACGTAGTATGGCAATTTCTTCAGCACCAGTTGCACTGTGTACGGGTCGTCCAGCGTCCTCATACCAGCAATGGCACTTGAGGCCATCAGACAGTGTTCCAGGAAGTCTGCCAACTGTTGAAGTCCCTTGTTGTCTCCTCCTCTGATCACCGGCCAGTCTCGCAGTCGCTTGGAGTACGAGTTCGCCAGCAGGTAGTCGTTGCCATACCGACTGACCAATTTCTCTTTGGCCTTGGTGTAGGCGTCGCTTGTTCTTAGATGTAAGAACCCGGCGATTGCACTGTGGGCGGCGCCGTCAGTATATCTTCCCAAGAAGTGGAGCCGTTCTATGGGCATGAAGTTCTGTGTTCCACGTAGGTTTCAAACCCTTTGATCCAGACTGGAAACTTCTCGATGTTACCAGTGAACAGTTCAGGCTCCAAGACTGGCAGGCGGTTCTCGTTGTTCTTCTCAGTGAGGAGCTTCGCCAGGGTTGACAGAACGTCAACTGCTGAGGATGACTGGTTGAGTTGGTCTCTTGCAGGTTGCTGATTACTGATGTCTCCAGGCCCTGCAACAGCTCCAGCCTGTGGAACAGGATAGGGAGGAAGCATGGGCATGGATGCAGTAACATCCCTTGCAGCATCAGATGAGACATTGAGGTGGGTTGCTGGCGGCAGCTGTGCTGTCGCATCAGTGGAGGCGTTGAAGCGAGTCGTTGACAGCAGCTGTGTTGTCTCATCAGTGCAGGTGTTGAAGCGGCCTGCTGACAGCAGCTGTGCTGTCTCGTCGGTGCAGGCGTTGAAGTGGCCTGCTGACGGCAGCTGTGCTGTCTCACCAGTGGAGGTGATGAGACGGGTTGCTGGCAGCAGCTGTGTTGACTCCTGAGCGCACATCCCCTCACCTTCCTCGAACTTCAGCAGTGCTGCACTCTTAGCCTCCAGGATGCTCTTTTCCTCTTCTACTTGCAGCTGCTCCATCTTCCACTTCAACTCCTGTTGCTGTCGTTCGATGGCTAGGCGTTGCTTCGTAGCTGCTTCCTTTGCCATCAACTCTGCTCTTCTCTGTCCCTCCTCCAGACGCAGAAGACCTATTCGGGAGCGAACAGAGCCTGAGGATCTGCCTGATGCTGACGGAGCAACAGCTGCCTTGTGTGTTGGGTCTGTTGGTTCCAGTTTGTTTTCCATCTTCAGTTTCATCTCGTTGAACTTGCAGAGGACTTGCCTGTGCTCTTCTGTGTGTGGTTCCTTGGCGTCTTCATCTAATAGAGCTCGTAGATCTGCTTCTGTTTGCACGAACATGACATAGTTCCTTTTCCATGAGATGTAGGCGGTTCGAAGAGCTTCATCTTGTCTTGTGCCACTTGTTTCTGTTTCTTCTAGTGCCTTTACAATCTCATTTCCCACCTTGATTAGACTCCTTTCACATTTCTTGTAGACATCTTGTTTCAAGCTCAGCTGATAGGCTTTGCCAGCCTCTGTCATCTTTCTCACTCTTGTCGTGTCAATGTTGCCTTGATTTGAGTCCGCCATGTTCTGGGACTGGTTAGTGGGGCGACATCTACGAACTACAAATTCTACATGAGAATTGGAACAGGTTTCAGCATTATTTAGTACAGGAAAAATGACACTGGTTAAAAACTACATTGGGCCGATACAAGGAGAGTTTTCTACTGATACGGCTTTGGCAGGTAAACAGGTTGTTAGTTTTCAGATTCTATTGGGTAACTGCGTAGGTGACAGGTGTAACACAGGTGTAACGCAGGTGTAACGTAGAAAACCTGAGAAACACACAGAAAGAAACGCACATCATAAATATGAACATAAATCATAACACTAAGTGACTTATGAGCATGAAAAACATCCGAAATATAGGTAAATTAGGTAAATCGGTTATCAACGTGAGAAATCAACGTATGGAAACGATATCACAGATTTTATCCATAGGTAACAACATAAGCTGATACATAGGTAACAAAACGACAATATTCTTTGATTCATACATACTCTGTCCCGAATCTGGCCGGGTGCCAAACTCTGTTCATGGCATGATGACTGCCAAAGCGAAAATGGCGTCCTCGACCACGCCGCCGGTGAAAAGCAAATACGTCTCTGCCGCGCAGCTGACGCCGCGACTTCAGTGAGTCGCAACCACTAAATATCACTTGACCAGCGGTGGAGCAGCGCCGCTACAGTTTAGGAGATATCGACGGAAAAGGCCCCCCCCCCTACGGGGCGCGGGTTAAAGGGAAAAGTTCATTTTCCCAAATATAGATTATAGAAATTAGTTTTTTTTGCAATGATTTATGATTTTTTTGTGCTTAAAATCATCAGCAAAGAAAATAAAACCTTTAAAAAATATTTTTTATCTTGATATAGGACGAGCTATATTCTATGAAAATATTGTTGGATGTGGAAGCTTATTATGCCTTGACCAAGGCTATATATGCCTTGACCATTAACCAAGGTAGGTAGTTAAAACCCATTGGATGGAAGCAGCATGCTGATTGGTTGATGTCAAGCTGAGGCTGGGGTGCCTGCATTCTGAACGTGCATATAGTTACGTGCATATAGTTGCATCATATTCACATTCAGATTCGCGTGCACATTCGCGGACCCCTTCGATTTGGCTGAAAATTGCACAGCAGATAGACCATGAGCTCCTTAGTGCAAAAATCATCTTTTTATTTACCGACATTAAGTATTTTCCAAGTTATTCACGTTTGTTTTACTAGTACAATATTCTGGTTAGTAAACTTCCCAGAAAAATCGGACCTCATCAAATTTCAAGAAAGTTTCAGAAATGATTAAGACTCAGTAGTTCTTTACAAAAAACTAATTTGCATCAAACGCGGTCGCATAGTTTTCTCAGGAGAAGTCTCTAAAGTTCAAGGTCGTTCAAAGTCATGCAATTTTTCTCACTTTTTGGAGTCGTTTTACACGTGACAGCCTCGTATTTATGAAGGACATTAGCTATACATACTGCAATAACAATATACTTGAGCACCAGAGGCATTGTTAGACCAAAGGGCGAAAAACAGTCGATAAACCTATTGAGCAAAGCCAAGAGGCAAATACAAGTGATATTCAGATTTCTCCACCTAAAGTGAACTTGCCGGACCCCTCCGATTTCGTTCAAAGTCACAGGAATGATGCTCCTTGACCTCCTGAACACGAAAATAGTGCTCCTTTTGACCGACATCAAAGACTTTTCCAGATATACGCATCCGTGCACATTCAAATTGCATATGTTGCATATGGCACGTTGGGCGGACCCCTTCGATTTCGTTCAAAATCACAGGAATGATGCTCCTTGACCTCCTGAACACGAAAATAGTGCTCCTTTTGACCGACATCAAATACTTTTCCAGATATACGCATGCGTGCACATTCAAATTGCATATGTTGCATATGGCATGTTGGGCGGATCCCTTTGATTTCGCTCAAAATCACAGGAATGATGCTCCTTGACCTCCTGAACACGAAAACAGTGCTACTTTTGACCGACATCAAAGACTTTTCCAGATATACGCATGCGTGCACATTCAAATTGCATATGTTGCATATGGCACGTTGGGCGGACCCCTTCGATTTCGCTCAAAATCACAGGAATGATGCTCCTTGACCTCCTGAACACGAAAACAGTGCTACTTTTGACCGACATCAAAGACTTTTCCAGATATACGCATGCGTGCACATTCAAATTGCATATGTTGCATATGGCACGTTGGGCGGACCCCTTCGATATTGCTGAAAATCACAGGAATGATGCTCCTTGACCTCCTGAACACGAAAATAGTGCTCCTTTTGACCGATATCAAAGACTTTTCCAGATATACGCATCCGTGCACATTCAAATTGCATATGTTGCATATGGCACGTTGGGCGGACCCCTTCGATTTCGTTCAAAATCACAGGAATGATGCTCCTTAACCTCCTGAACACGAAAACAGTGCTACTTTTGACCGACATCAAAGACTTTTCCAGATATACGCATGCGTGCACATTCAAATTGCATATGTTGCATATGGCACGTTGGGCGGACCCCTTCGATTTCGTTCAAAATCACAGGAATGATGCTCCTTGACCTCCTGAACACGAAAATAGTGCTCCTTTTGACCGACATCAAATACTTTTCCAGATATACGCATGCGTGCACATTCAAAATGTCCGTCAAGACAGCCCATATTCAGCCCAGATTCAGCCCGGATTCAGCCCAGATTCGGGACACCTCCGATCAAGCTGAAACTCGCACACAATGTAGGCCATGACATGCCCAATCCACAGTCCAAGTCATTCGGTGGCACTCCCAGCCGTTTGACCTACAGAGGTCAGCAAAGGTCACGTGGCCCAAATTTGCACAGCAGATTGTGGCCCACCCAGCAGAGCTAGAGCGCTAAAAATGGCACCAATCGACTCGCCAGCATATAACCTTACTTTCCCAACACTCTTTTGATCTCTCAAGGTCATGCGATGACCTAAGGTCATTTGTGGGCTATGTCGAAAATACACTTGCACAGCAGTTTTCGAGTAGATGGATTGACCGAATTCCAAATCAAAGCACATCATCGGGTAGCCCTTAGGCCGTAGTAACTTTCCTTAAAAACCGCTTTTCGATATGTGACCCCGTTTGACCTCGGCAGGTCAAAATGTGCAAATAAACGACACACAATACGTCGCAGCCCGGATTCAGCCCAGATTCGGGACACCTCCGATCAAGCTGAAACTCGCACACAATGTAGGCCATGACATGCCCAATCCACAGTACAAGTCATTCGGTGGCACTCCCAGCCGTTTGACCTACAGAGGTCAGCAAAGGTCACGTGGCCCAAATTTGCACAGCAGATTGTGGCCCACCCAGTAGAGCTAGAGCGCTAAAAATGGCACCAATCGACTCGCCAGCATCTAATCTTACTTTCCCAACACTCATTTGACCTCTCAAGGTCATGCGATGACCTAAGGTCATTTGTGGGCTATGTCGAAAATACACTTGCACAGCAGTTTTCGAGTAGATGGATTGACCGAATTCCAAATCAAAGCACATCATCGAGTAGCCCATAGGCCGTAGTAACTTTCCTTAAAAACCGCTTTTCGATATGTGACCCCGTTTGACCTCGGCAGGTCAAAATGTGCAAATAAACGACACACAATACGTCGCAGCCCGGATTCAGCCCAGATTCGGGACACCTCCGATCAAGCTGAAACTCGCACACAATGTAGGCCATGACATGTCCAATCCACAGTCCAAGTCATTCGGTGGCACTCCCAGCCGTTTGATCTACAGAGGTCAACAAAGGTCACGTGGCCCAAATTTGCACAGCAGATTGTGGCCCACCCAGTAGAGCTAGAGCGCTAAAAATGGCACCAATCGACTCGCCAGCATCTAATCTTACTTTCCCAACACTCCTTTGACCTCTCAAGGTCATGCGATGACCTAAGGTCATTTGTGGACTATGTCGAAAATACACTTGCACAAAAGTTTTCGAGTAGATGGATTGACCGAACTCCAAATCAAAGCACATCATCGGGTAGCCCTTAGGCCGTAGTAACTTTCCTTAAAAACCGCTTTTCGATATGTGACCCCGTTTGACCTCGGCAGGTCAAAATGTGCAAATAAACGACACACAATACGTCGCAGCCCGGATTCAGCCCAGATTCGGGAAACCTCCGATCAAGCTGAAACTCGCACACAATGTAAGCCATGACATGCCCAATCCAAAGTACAAGTCATTCGGTGGCACTCCCAGCCGTTTGACCTACAGAGGTCAGCAAAGGTCACGTGGCCCAAATTTGCACAGCAGATTGTGGCCCACCCAGTAGAGCTAGAGCGCTAAAAATGGCACCAATCGACTCGCCAGCATCTAATCTTACTTTCCCAACACTCATTTGACCTCTCAAGGTCATGCGATGACCTAAGGTCATTTGTGGGCTATGTCGAAAATACAATTGCACAGCAGTTTTCGAGTAGATGGATTGACCGAATTCCAAATCAAAGCACATCATCGGGTAGCCCATAGGCCGTAGTAACTTTCCTTAAAAACCGTTTTTCGATATGTGACCCCGTTTGACCTCGGCAGGTCAAAATGTGCAAATAAACGACACACAATACGTCGCAGCCCGGATTCAGCCCAGATTCGGGACACCTCCGATCAAGCTGAAACTCGCACACAATGTAGGCCATGACATGCCCAATCCACAGTCCAAGTCATTCGGTGGCACTCCCAGCCGTTTGACCTACATAGGTCAGCAAAGGTCACGTGGCCCAAATTTGCACAGCAGATTGTGGCCCACCCAGTAGAGCTAGAGCGCTAAAAATGGCACCAAACGACTCGCCAGCATCTAATCTTACTTTCCCAACACTCATTTGACCTCTCAAGGTCATGCGATGACCTAAGGTCATTTGTGGGCTATGTCGAAAATACACTTGCACAGCAGTTTTCGAGTAGATGGATTGACCGAATTCCAAATCAAAGCACATCATCGGGTAGCCCATAGACCGTACTAACTTTCCTTAAAAACCGCTTTTCGATATGTGACCCCGTTTGACCTCGGCAGGTCAAAATGTGCAAATAAACGACACTCAATGCGTCGCAGCCCGGATTCAGCCCAGATTCGGGACATCTCCGATCAAGCTGAAACTCGCACACAATGTAGGCCATGACATGCCCAATCCACAGTACAAGTCATTCGGTGGCACTCCCAGCCGTTTGACCTACAGAGGTCAGCAAAGGTCACGTGGCCCAAATTTGCACAGCAGATTGTGGCCCACCCAGTAGAGCTAGAGCGCTAAAAATGGCACCAATCGACTCGCCAGCATCTAATCTTACTTTCCCAACACTCCTTTGACCTCTCAGGGTCATGCGATGACCTAAGGTCATTTGTGGGCTATGTCGAAAATACACTTGCACAGCAGTTTTCGAGTAGATGGATTGACCGAATTCCAAATCAAAGCACATCATCGGGTAGCCCATAGGCCGTAGTAACTTTCCTTACAAACCGCTTTTCGATATGTGTCCCCGTTTGACCTCGGCAGGTCAAAATGTGCAAATAAACGACACTTAATACGTCTCAGCCCGGATTCAGCCCAGATTCGGGACACCTCCGATCAAGCTGAAACTCGCACACAATGTAGGCCATGACATGCCCAATCCACAGCCCAAGTCATTCGGTGGCACTCCCAGCCGTTTGACCTACAGAGGTCAGCAAAGGTCACGTGGCCCAAATTTGCACAGCAGATTGTGGCCCACCCAGTAGAGCCAGAGCGCTAAAAATGGCACCAATCAACTCGCCAGCATCTAATCTTACTTTCCCAACACTCATTTGACCTCTCAAGGTCATGCGATGACCTAAGGGCATTTGTGGGCTATGTCGAAAATACACTTGCACAGCAGTTTTCGAGTAGATGGATTGACCGAATTCCAAATCAAAGCACATCATCGGGTAGCCCATAGACCGTAGTAACTTTCCTTAAAAACCGCTTTTCGATATGTGACCCCGTTTGACCTCGGCAGGTCAAAATGTGCAAATAAACGACACTCAATACGTCGCAGCCCGGATTCAGCCCAGATTCGGGACACCTCCGATCAAGCTGAAACTCGCACACAATGTAGGCCATGACATGTCCAATCCACAGTCCAAGTCATTCGGTGGCACTCCCAGCCGTTTGACCTACAGAGGTCAGCAAAGGTCACGTGGCCCAAATTTGCACAGCAGATTGTGGCCCACCCAGTACAGCTAGAGCGCTAAAAATGGCACCAATCGACTCGCCAGCACCTAATCTTACTTTCCCAACACTCCTTTGACCTCTCAAGGTCATGCGATGACCTAAGGTCATTTGTGGGCTATGTCGAAAATACACTTGCACAACAGTTTTCGAGTAGATGGATTGACCGAATTCCAAATCAAAGCACATCATCGGGTAGCCCATAGGCCGTAGTAACTTTCCTTAAAAACGGCTTTTCGATATGTGACCCCGTTTGACCTCGGCAGGTCAAAATGTGCAAATAAACGACACTCAATACGTCGCAGCCCGGATTCAGCCCAGATTCGGGACACCTCCGATCAAGCTGAAACTCGCACACAATGTAGGCCATGACATGTCCAATCCAAGGAAAGTTACTACGGCCTATGGGCTACCCGATGATGTGCTTTGATTTTGAATTCGGTCAATCCATCTACTCGAAAACTGCTGTGCAAGTGTATTTTCGACATAGCCTACAAATGACCTTAGGTCATCGCATGACCTTGAGAGGTCAAATGAGTGTTGGGAAAGTAAGATTAGATGCTGGCGAGTCGATTGGTGCCGTTTTTAGCGCTCTAGCTCTACTGGGTGGGCCACAATCTGCTGTGCAAATTTGGGCCACGTGACCTTTGCTGACCTCTGTAGGTCAAACGGCTGGGAGTGCCACCGAATGACTTGGACTGTGGATTGGGCATGTCATGGCCTACATTGTGTGCGAGTTTCAGCTTGATCGGAGGTGTCCCGAATCTGGGCTGAATTCGGGCTGCGTCGTATTAAGTGTCGTTTATTTGCACATTTTGACCTGCCGAGGTCAAACGATGACACATATCGAAAAGCGGTTTTTAAGGAAAGTTACTACGGCCTATGGGCTACCCGACGATGTGCTTTGATTTGGAATTCGGTCAATCCATCTACTCGAAAACTGCTGTGCAAGTGTATTTTCGACATAGCCCACAAATGACCTTAGGTCATCGCATGACCTTGAGAGGTCAAAGGAGTGTTGGGAAAGTAAGATTAGATGCTGGCGAGTCGATTGGTGCCATTTTTAGCGCTCTAGCTCTATTGGGTGGGCCACAATCTGCTTTGCAAATTTGGGCCACGTGATCTTTGCTGACCTCTGTAGGTCAAACGGCTGGGAGTGCCACCGAATGACTTGTACTGTGGATTGGGCATGTCATGGCCTACATTGTGTGCGAGTTTCAGCTTGATCGAAGGTGTCCCGAATCTGGGCTGAATCCGGGCTGCGACGTATTGTGTGTCGTTTATTTGCACATTTTGACCTGCCGAGGTCAAACTGGGTCACATATCGAAAAGCGGTTTTTAAGGAAAGTTACTACGGCCTATGGGCTACCCGATGATGTGCTTTGATTTGGAATTCGGTCAGTCCATCTACTCGAAAACTGCTGTGCAAGTGTATTTTCGACATAGCCCACAAATGACCTTAGGTCATCGCATGACCTTGAGAGGTCAAATGAGTTTAGGGAAAGTAAGATTATATGCTGGCGAGTCGATTGGTGCCTTTTTTAGCGCTCTAGCTGTACTGGGTGGGCCACAATCTGCTGTGCAAATTTGGGCCACGTGACCTTTGCTGACCTCTGTAGGTCAAACGGCTGGGAGTGCCACCGAATGACTTGGACTGTGGATTGGGCATGTCATGGCCTACATTGTGTGCGAGTTTCAGCTTGATCGGAGGTGTCCCGAATCTGGGCTGAATCCGGGCTGCGAAGTATTGAGTGTCGTTTATTTGCACATTTTGACCTGCCGAGGTCAAACGGGGTCACATATCGAAAAGCGGTTTTTAAGGAAAGTTACTACGGCCTATGGGCTACCCGATGATTTGCTTTGATTTTGAATTCGGTCAATCCATCTACTCGAAAACTGCTGTGCAAGTGTATTTTCGACATAGCCCACAAATGACCTTAGGTCATCGCATGACCTTGAGAGGTCAAATGAGTGCTGGGAAAGTAAGATTAGATGCTGGCGAGTCGATTGGTGCCATTTTTAGCGCTCTAGCTCTACTGGGTGGGCCACAATCTGCTGTGCAAATTTGGGCCACGTGACCTTTGCTGACCTCTGTAGGTCAAACGGCTGGGAGTGCCACCGAATGACTTGTACTGTGGATTAAGCATGTCATGGCCTACATTGTGTGCGAGTTTCAGCTTGATCGGAGGTGTCCCGAATCTGGGCTGAATCCGGGCTGCGACGTATTGTGTGTCGTTTATTTGCACATTTTGACCTGCCGAGGTCAAACGGGGTCACATATCGAAAAGCGGTTTTCAAGGAAAGTTACTACGGCCTGAGGGCTACCCGATGATGTGCTTTGATTTGGAATTCGGTCAATCCATCTACTCGAAAACTGCTGTGCAAGTGTATTTTCGACATAGCCCACAAATGACCTTAGGTCATCGCATGACCTTGAGAGGTCAAAAGAGTGTTGGGAAAGTAAGATTAGATGCTGGCAAGTCGATTGGTGCCACTTTTAGCGCTCTAGCTCTACTGGGTGGGCCACAATCTGCTGTGCAAATTTAGGCCACGTGACCTTTGCTGACCTCTGTAGGTCAAACGGCTGGGAGTGCCACCGAATGACTTGGACTGTGGATTGGGCATGTCATGGCCTACATTGTGTGCGAGTTTCAGCTTGATCGGAGGTGTCCCGAATCTGGGCTGAATCCGGGCTGAATCTGGGCTGAATCTGGGCTGTCTTGACGGACATCACATTCAAATTGCATATGTTGCATATGGCATGTTGGGCGGATCCCTTTGATTTCGCTCAAAATCACAGGAATGATGCTCCTTGACCTCCTGAACACGAAAACAGTGCTACTTTTGACCGACATCAAAGACTTTTCCAGATATACGCATGCGTGCACATTCAAATTGCATATGTTGCATATGGCACGTTGGGCGGACCCCTTCGATTTCGCTGAAAATCACAGGAATGATGCTCCTTGACCTCCTGAACACGAAAATAGTGCTCCTTTTGACCGACATCAAAGACTTTTCCAGATATACGCATGCGTGCACATAGTCGTTTTGAGTCTAGAAGCTTCTAAAGAGGCCAATGTTTGGCTATACACCCCGTAAGTGGTCTTTAGGCATACGAGTCAATGCAGAGGTCAACTTAACGGTCTCTTGCCTAAACTAAGAAAGATACAGAAACCCGGTTACCACCATTCGATAGTTCTTGAATGTATCTACAACACATAGGAAATTCAAGGTCTTGACGTTTTTGGTCTGGCCGCCAGATGGCGGCAAATTTGACATATATTTGCGCCACCTGGTGGGCAGTTGTAGAAATTCGACGAAATTGCGGTTCTAACATGTTGTAGCCACATCAATTCTGCATCGAATGACACTAGAAACTTGAAGATCAATTCAGTCGTTTTGAGTCTAAAAGCTTCTAAATAGACCAATGTTTGTCTATACACCCCTTAAGTGGTCTTTAGGCATACGAGTCAATACAGAGGTCAACTTAACGGTCTCTCCTGCCTAAACTAAGAAAGATACAGAAACCCGATTACCGCGATTCAATAGTCCTTGAATGTATCTACAACATATAGGAAAGTCAAGGTCTTGACGTTTTTGGTCTGGCCGCCAGATGGCGCCAAAGTCGACATATATTTGCGCCACCCGGTGGGCAGTTGTAGAAATTCGACGAAATTGCGGTTCTAACATGTTGTAGCCACATCAATTCTGCATCGAATGACACTAGAAACTTGAGGATCGGTGTAGTCGTATTGAATATAGAAGCTTCTAAAGAGACCTATGTTTGTCTATGCACCCCTTAAGTAGTCTTTAGGCATGCGAGTCAATTCAGAGGTCAACTTAACGGTCTCTCCTGCCTAAACTAAGAAAGATACAGAAATCCCGTTACCACCATTCGATAGTCCTTGAATGTATCTATAACATATAGGAAATTCAAGGTCTTGACGTTTTTGACGTTACCAAGCGAATAAGAAAGCTAAGGTCTCCAACGATTCCCCGATTCACGGACTACCTTCGCCAAGGTTCGTGACCTACAAGGTCATGACCTTCCAGGTCAATATCAAGGTCAAACGACGGCAACCGCTCTGCACGCCGAAGTTAGCGACCGATTTCCAAATTTAAGGTGTCAAACGATTCCCCGATTCACGGACTACATTCACCGAGGTTTATGACCCTCAAAGTCATGACCTTCCAGGTCAGCACCAAGGTCAAATCACAGAAAGCGCCCTACACGCCAAACTTAACGACCGATTACCAAAGTTAAGGTCTCAAACGGTCTCAAACGATTCCCCGATTCACGGACTACCTCCACCGAGGTTCATGACCTCCAATGTCGTTACCTTCCAGGTCAACATCAAGGTCAAACAACGGAAACCGCTCTGCACGACAAAATTAGCGACCGATTACTAAAGTTAAGGTCTCAAACGATTCCACAGTTCACGAACTACCTTCTCCAACGTTCATGACCTCAAAGGTCATGACCTTCCAGGTCAACAACAAGGTAAAATGACAGAAAGCGCCCTACACGCCAAAGTTACCGGCCGATTACCAAAGTTAAGGTCTCAAACGAATCCCCGATTCACAGAATACCTTCACCAAGATTCGTGACATCCAGAGTCATGACCTTCCAGGTCAACATCAGGCCAAACGACGGAAAACGCTCTGCAAGCCAAAGGTAGCGAACGATTCCCAAAGGTAAGGTCTCCTGACTAGTCTCGTATGCCTAAAGACCACTTAAGGGGTGCATAGCCAAACATTGGTCTCTTTAGAAGCTTCTAGACTCAAAACGACTGAACCGATCTTCAAGTTTCTAGTGTCAGTCGATGCAGAATTGATATGGCTACAAACATGTTAGATCCGCATTTTCGTCGAGCTTCTACAACTGCCCACCAGTAGGCGCAAATATATGTCATGTTTGGCGCCATCTGGTGGCCAGACCAAAAACGTCAAGACCTTGAATTTCCTATATGTTGTAGATAGATTCAAGGACTATCGAATGGCGGTAACCGGGTTTCTGTATCTTTCTTAGTTTAGGCAGGAGAGACCGTTAAGTTGACCTCTGTATTGACTCGTATGCCTAAAAACCACTTAAGGGATGTATAGACAAACATTGGCCTCTTTAGAAGCTTCTAGACTCAAAACGACTGAATTGATCTTCAAGTTTCTAGTGTCAGTCGATGCAGAATTGACGTGGCTACAACATGTTAGAACCGCATTTTCGTCAAGCTTCTAGAACTGCCCACCAGGTGGCGCAAATATATGTCAAGCTTGGTGCCATCTGGCGGCCAGACTAAAAACGTCAAGACCTAGAATTTCCTCTAAGTTGTAGATACATTCAAGGACTATCGAATGGCGGTAACCGGGTTTCTGTATCTTTCTTAGTTTAGGCAGGAGAGACCGTTAAGTTGACCTCTGTATTGACTCGTATGCCTAAAGACCACTTAAGGGGTGTATAGCCAAACATTGGTCTCTTTAGAAGCTTTTAGACTCAAAACGACTGAATTGATCTTCAAGTTTCTAGTGTCATTCGATGCAGAATTGATGTGGCTACAACATGTTAGAACCGCATTTTCGTCGAACTTCTACAACTGCCCACCAGGTGGCGCGAATATATGTCAAATTTGGCGCCATCTGGCGGCCAGATTAAAAACGTCAAGACCTTAAATTTCCTATGTGTTGTAAATACATTCAAGGACTATCGAATGATGGTAATCGAGTTTCTGTATCTTTCTTAGTTTAGGGAGGAGAGACCGTTAAGTTGACCTCTGCATTGACTCGTATGCCTAAAGACCACTTACGGGACGTCTGTCAAGACAGCCTCAGATTCAGATTCACTTTCAGAATCACATTCGGACCCCCTTAGATTTTCATAAAAACTGGTCCATCTGTACAGTTTTGGACGCTGATTCCAACGGTGAAGTCTGTTTTTTGCCACATATTATACTTTGGCCCCTAGAGGCATTCAAAGTTTTTTTTTGGGCGAAGGGGGACCCCCTTAGATTTTCATAAAAACTGGTCCATGTGTACAGTTTTGGACGCTGATTCCAATGGTGAAGTCTGTTTTTCGCCACATATTATACTTTGGCCCCTAGAGGCATTCAAAGTTTTTTTTGGGGAAGGGGGACCCCCTTAGATTTTCATAAAAACTGGTCCATGGGTACAGTTTTGGAAGCTGATTCCAATGGTGAAGTCTGTTTTTCGCCACATATTATACTTTGGCCCCTAGAGGCATTCAAAGTTTTTTTTGGGCGAAGGGGGACCCCCTTAGATTTTCATAAAAACTGGTACATGGGTACAGTTTTGGACGCTGATTCCAATGGTGAAGTCTGTTTTTCGCCACATATTATACTTTGGCCCCTAGAGGCATTCAAAGTTTTTTTGGGGCGAAGGGGGACCCCCTTAGATTTTCATAAAAACTGGTCCATGTGTACAGTTTTGGACGCTGATTCCAACGGTGAAGTCTGTTTTTCGCCACAAATTATACTTTGGCCCCTAGAGGCATTCAAAGTTTTTTGGGGGAAGGGGGACCCCCTTAGATTTTCATAAAAACTGGTACATGGGTACAGTTTTGGACGCTGATTCCAATGGTGAAGTCTGTTTTTCGCCACATATTATACTTTGGCCCCTAGAGGCATTCAAAGTTTTTTTGGGGCGAAGGGGGACCCCCTTAGATTTTCATAAAAACTGGTCCATGTGTACAGTTTTGGACGCTGATTCCAACGGTGAAGTCTGTTTTTCGCCACATATTATACTTTGGCCCCTAGAGGCATTCAAAGTTTTTTGGGGAAGGGGGACCCCCTTAGATTTTCATAAAAACTGGTCCAATGGTACAGTTTTGGACGCTGATTCCAATGGTGAAGTCTGTTTTTCGCCACATATTATACTTTGGCCCCTAGAGGCATTCAAAGTTTTTTTTTCGGGCGAAGGGGGACCCCCTTAGATTTTCATAAAAACTGGTCCATGTGTACAGTTTTGGACGCTGATTCCAACGGTGAAGTCTGTTTTTCGCCACATATTATACTTTGGCCCCTAGAGGCATTCAAAGTTTTTTTGGGGCGAAGGGGACCCCCTTAGATTTTCATAAAAACTGGTCCAAGGGTACAGTTTTGGACGCTGATTCCAACGGTGAAGTCTGTTTTTCGCCACATATTATACTTTGGCCCCTAGAGGCATTCAAAGTTTTTTTGGGGGAAGGGGGACCCCCTTAGATTTTCATAAAAACTTGTCCATGGGTACAGTTTTGGACGCTGATTCCAATGGTGAAGTCTGTTTTTCGCCACATATTATACTTTGGCCCCTAGAGGCATTCAAAGTTTTTTTTTGGGCGAAGGGGGACCCCCTTAGATTTTCATAAAAACTGGTACATGGGTACAGTTTTGGACGCTGATTACAATGGTGAAGTCTGTTTTTCGCCACATATTATACTTTGGCCCCTAGAGGCATTCAAAGTTTTTTTGGGGCGAAGGGGGACCCCCTTAGATTTTCATAAAAACTGGTCCATGTGTACAGTTTTGGACGCTGATTCCAACGGTGAAGTCTGTTTTTCGCCACATATTATACTTTGGCCCCTAGAGGCATTCAAAGTTTTTTTGGGGCGAAGGGGGATCCCCTTAGATTTTCATAAAAACTGGTCCAAGGGTACAGTTTTGGACGCTGATTCCAACGGTGAAGTCTGTTTTTCGCCACATATTATACTTTGGCCCCTAGAGGCATTCAAAGTTTTTTTGGGCGAAGGGGGACCCCCTTAGATTTTCATAAAAACTGGTCCATGTGTACAGTTTTGGACGCTGATTCCAATGGTGAAGTCTGTTTTTCGCCACATATACTTTGGCCCCTAGAGGCATTCAAAGTTTTTTTGGGGGAAGGGGGACCCCCTTAGATTTTCATAAAAACTGGTCCATGGGTACAGTTTTGGACGCTGATTCCAATGGTGAAGTCTGTTTTTCGCCACATATTATACTTTGCCCCTAGAGGCATTCAGATTCATTTTCAGAATCACATTCGGACCCCCTTAGATTTTCATAAAAACTGGTCCACGGGTACAGTTTTGGACGCTGATTCCAATGGTGAAGTCTGTTTTTCGCCACATATTATATTTTGGCCCCTAGAGGCATTCAAAGTTTTTTTTGGGCGAAGGGGGACCCCCTTAGATTTTCATTAAAACTGGTCCATGGTTACAGTTTTGGACGCTGATTCCAACGGTGAAGTCTGTTTTTCGCCACATATTATACTTTGGCCCCTAGAGGCATTCAAAGTTTTTTGGGGAAGGGGGACCCCCTTAGATTTTCATAGAAACTGGTCCATGGGTACAGTTTTGGACGCTGATTCCAATGGTGAAGTCTGTTTTTCGCCACATATTATACTTTGGCCCCTAGAGGCATTCAAAGTTTTTTTTTGGGCGAAGGGGGACCCCCTTAGATTTTCATAAAAACTGGTCCATGGGTACAGTTTTGGACGTTGATTCCAATGGTGAAGTCTGTTTTTCGCCACATGTTATACTTTGGCCCCTAGAGGCATTCAAAGTTTTTTTGGGGAAGGGGGACCCCTTAGATTTTCATAAAAACTGGTCCATGGGTACAGTTTTGGACGCTGATTCCAATGGTGAAGTCTGTTTTTCGCCACATATTATACTTTGGCCCCTAGAGGCATTCAAAGTTTTTTTTGGGCGAAGGGGGACCCCCTTAGGTTTTCATAAAAACTGGTCCATGGGTACAGTTTTGGACGCTCATTCCAATGGTGAAGTCTGTTTTTCGCCACATATTATACTTTGGCCCCTAGAGGCATTCAAAGTTTTTTTTGGGCGAAGGGGGACCCCCTTAGATTTTCATAAAAACTGGTCCATGTGTACAGTTTTGGACGCTGATTCCAACGGTGAAGTCTGTTTTTCGCCACATATTATACTTTGGCCCCTAGAGGCATTCAAATTTTTTTTGGGGGAAGGGGGACCCCCTTAGATTTTCATAAAAACTGGTCCAAGGGTACAGTTTTGGACGCTGATTCCAATGGTGAAGTCTGTTTTTCGCCACATATTATACTTTGGCCCCTAGAGGCATTCAAAGTTTTTTTTTGGGCAAAGGGGGACCCCCTTAGATTTTCATAAAAACTGATCCATGGGTACAGTTTTGGACGCTGATTCCAATGGTGAAATCTGTTTTTCGCCACATATTATACTTTGG
The DNA here is from genome assembly GCF_019059575.1 of Amphibalanus amphitrite. Taxonomy (NCBI): domain Eukaryota; kingdom Metazoa; phylum Arthropoda; class Thecostraca; order Balanomorpha; family Balanidae; genus Amphibalanus; species Amphibalanus amphitrite. Next base: position 176,719 of record NW_024882627.1, on the reverse strand, counting down.
CCCCTAGAGGCATTCAAAGTTTTTTGGGAAGGGGGACTCCCTTAGATTTTCATAAAAACTTGTCCATGTGTACAGTTTTGGACGCTGATTCCCATGGTGAAGTCTGTTTTTCGCCACATATTATACTTTGCCCCTAGAGGCATTCAGATTCACTTTCAGAATCACATTCGGACCCCCTTAGATTTTCATAAAAACTGGTCCATGGGTACAGTTTTGGACGCTGATTCCAATGGTGAAGTCTGTTTTTCGCCACATATTATACTTTGGCCCCTAGAGGCATTCAAAGTTTTTTTTGGGCGAAGGGGGACCCCCTTAGATTTTCATAAAAACTAGTCCATGGGTACAGTTTTGGACGCTGATTCCAATGGTGAAGTCTGTTTTTCGCCACATATTATACTTTGGCCCCTAGAGGCATTCAAAGTTTTTTTGGGGCGAAGGGGGACCCCCTTAGATTTTCATAAAAACTGGTCCATGTGTACAGTTTTGGACTCTGATTCCAACGGTGAAGTCTGTTTTTCGCCACATATTATACTTTGGCCCCTAGAGGCATTCAAAGTTTTTTGGGGGAAGGGGGACCCCCTTAGATTTTCATAAAAACTGGTCCATGGGTACAGTTTTGGACGCTGATTCCTGCCTCTAGGGGCCAAAGTATAATATGTGGCGAAAAACATACTTCACCGTTGGAATCAGCGTCCAAAACTGTACACATGGACCAGTTTTTATGAAAATCTAAGGGGGTCCCCCTTCGCCCCAAAAAAACTTTGAATGCCTCTAGGGGCCAAGTATAATATGTGGCGAAAAACAGACTTCACCATTGGAATCAGCGTCCAAAACTGTACTCATGGACCAGTTTTTATGAAAATCTAAGGGGGTCCCCCTTCGCCCAAAAAAAAACTTTGAATGCCTCTAGGGGCCAAAGTATAATATGTGGCGAAAAACAGACTTCACCATTGGAATCAGCGTCCAAAACTGTACCCATGGACCAGTTTTTATGAAAATCTAAGGGGGTCCCCCTTCCCCCAAAAAACTTTGAATGCCTCTAGGGGCCAAAGTATAATATGTGGCGAAAAACAGACTTCACCGTTGGAATCAGCGTCCAAAACTGTACACATGGACCAGTTATTATGAAAATCTAAGGGGGTCCCCCTTCGCCCCAAAAAAACTGTGAATGCCTCTAGGGGCCAAAGTATAATATGTGGCGAAAAACAGACTTCACCATTGGAATCAGCGTCCAAAACTGTACCCATGGACCAGTTTTTATGAAAATCTAAGGGGGTCCGAATGTGATTCTGAAAGTGAATCTGAATGCCTCTAGGGACAAAGTATAATATGTGGCGAAAAACAGACTTCACCATGGGAATCAGCGTCCAAAACTGTACCCATGGACCAGTTTTTATGAAAATCTAAGGGGGTCCCCCTTCGCCCAAAAAAAACTTTGAATGCCTCTAGGGGCCAAAGTATAATATGTGGCGAAAAACAGACTTCACCATTGGAATCAGCGTCCAAAACTGTACCCATGGACCAGTTTTTATGAAAATCTAAGGGGGTCCCCCTTCCCCCAAAAAAACTTTGAATGCCTCTAGGGGCCAAAGTATAACATGTGGCGAAAAACAGACTTCACCATTGGAATCAACGTCCAAAACTGTACCCATGGACCAGTTTTTATGAAAATCTAAGGGGGTCCCCCTTCGCCCAAAAAAAAACTTTGAATGCCTCTAGGGGCCAAAGTATAATATGTGGCGAAAAACAGACTTCACCATTGGAATCAGCGTCCAAAACTGTACCCATGGACCAGTTTCTATGAAAATCTAAGGGGGTCCCCCTTCCCCAAAAAACTTTGAATGCCTCTAGGGGCCAAAGTATAATATGTGGCGAAAAACAGACTTCACCGTTGGAATCAGCGTCCAAAACTGTAACCATGGACCAGTTTTAATGAAAATCTAAGGGGGTCCCCCTTCGCCCAAAAAAAACTTTGAATGCCTCTAGGGGCCAAAATATAATATGTGGCGAAAAACAGACTTCACCATTGGAATCAGCGTCCAAAACTGTACCCGTGGACCAGTTTTTATGAAAATCTAAGGGGGTCCGAATGTGATTCTGAAAATGAATCTGAATGCCTCTAGGGGCAAAGTATAATATGTGGCGAAAAACAGACTTCACCATGGGAATCAGCGTCCAAAACTGTACACATCGACAAGTTTTTATGAAAATCTAAGGGGGTCCCCCTTCCCCAAAAAACTTTGAATGCCTCTAGGGGCCAAAGTATAATATGTGGCGAAAAACAGACTTCACCATTGGAATCAGCGTCCAAAACTGTACCCATGGACCAGTTTTTATGAAAATCTAAGGGGGTCCCGGCCTTCGCCCAAAAAACTTTGAATGCCTCTAGGGGCCAAAGTATAATATGAGGCGAAAAACAGACTTCACCGTTGGAATCAGCATCCAAAACTGTACACATGGACCAGTTTTTATGAAAATCTAAGGGGGTCCCCCTTCGCCCCAAAAAAACTTTGAATGCCTCTAGGGGCCAAAGTATACTATGTGGCGAAAAACAGACCTCACCATTGGAATCAGCGTCCAAAACTGTACCCATGGACCAGTTTTTATGAAAATCTAAGGGGGTCCCCCTTCGCCCAAAAAAAACTTTGAATGCCTCTAGGGGCCAAAGTATAATATGTGGCGAAAAAACAGACTTCACCATTGGAATCAGCGTCCAAAACTGTACCCATGGACCAGTTTTTATGAAAATCTAAGGGGGTCCCCCTTCCCCAAAAAACTTTGAATGCCTCTAGGGGCCAAAGTATAATATGTGGCGAAAAACAGACTTCACCGTTGGAATCAGCGTCCAAAACTGTACACATGGACCAGTTTTTATGAAAATCTAAGGGGGTCCCCCTTCCCCAAAAAACTTTGAATGCCTCTAGGGGCCAAAGTATAATATGTGGCAAAAAACAGACTTCACCGTTGGAATCAGCGTCCAAAACTGTACCCATGGACCAGTTTTAATGAAAATCTAAGGGGGTCCCCCTTCGCCCAAAAAAACTTTGAATGCCTCTAGGGGCCAAAATATAATATGTGGCGAAAAACAGACTTCACCATTGGAATCAGCGTCCAAAACTGTACCCGTGGACCAGTTTTTATGAAAATCTAAGGGGGTCCGAATGTGATTCTGAAAGTGAATCTGAATGCCTCTAGGGGCAAAGTATAATATGTGGCGAAAAACAGACTTCACCATGGGAATCAGCGTCCAAAACTGTACACATCGACAAGTTTTTATGAAAATCTAAGGGGGTCCCCCTTCCCCAAAAAACTTTGAATGCCTCTAGGGGCCAAAGTATAATATGTGGCGAAAAACAGACTTCACCATTGGAATCAGCGTCCAAAACTGTACCCATTGACAAGTTTTTATGAAAATCTAAGGGGGGTCCCCCTTCGCCCCAAAAAAACTTTGAATGCCTCTAGGGGCCAAAGTATATTATGTGGCGAAAAACAGACTTCACCATTGGAATCAGCGTCCAAAACCGTACCCATGGACCAGTTTTTATGAAAATCTAAGGGGGTCCCCCTTCGCCCAAAAAACTTTGAATGCCTCTAGGGGCCAAAGTATAATATGTGGCGAAAAACAGACTTCACCGTTGGAATCAGCGTCCAAAACTGTACAGATGGACCAGTTTTTATGAAAATCTAAGGGGTTCCCCCTTCGCCCAAAAAAAACTTTGAATGCCTCTAGGGGCCAAAGTATAATATGTGGCGAAAAACAGACTTCACCATTGGAATCAGCGTCCAAAACTGTACCCATGGACCAGTTTTTATGAAAATCTAAGGGGGTCCCCCTTCGCCCAAAAAAAAACTTTGAATGCCTCTAGGGGCCAAAGTATTATATGTGGCGAAAAACAGACTTCACCATTGGAATCAGCGTCCAAAACTGTACCCATGGACCAGTTTTTATGAAAATCTAAGGGGGTCCCCCTTCCCCAAAAAACTTTGAATGCCTCTAGGGGCCAAAGTATAATATGTGGCGAAAAACAGACTTCACCGTTGGAATCAGCGTCCAAAACTGTACACATGGACCAGTTTTTATGAAAATCTAAGGGGTCCCCCTTCGCCCCAAAAAACTTTGAATGCCTCTAGGGGCCAAAGTATAATATGTGGCGAAAAAACAAACTTCACCATTGGAATCAGCCTCCAAAACTGTACCCATGGACCAGTTTTTATGAAAATCTAAGGGGGTCCCCCTTCGCCCCAAAAAAACTTTGAATGCCTCTAGGGGCCAACGTATAATATGTGGCGAAAAACAGACTTCACCATTGGAATCAGCGTCCAAAACTGTACCCATGGACCAGTTTTTATGAAAATCTAAGGGGGTCCCCCTTCCCCCAAAAAACTTTGAATGCCTCTAGGGGCCAAAGTATAATATGTGGCGAAAAACAGACTTCACCGTTGGAATCAGCGTCCAAAACTGTACACATGGACCAGTTTTTATGAAAATCTAAGGGGGTCCCCCTTCGCCCCAAAAAAACTTTGAATGCCTCTAGGGGCCAAAGTATAATATGTGGCGAAAAACAGACTTCACCATTGGAATCAGCGTCCAAAACTGTACCCATGGACCAGTTTTTATGAAAATCTAAGGGGGTCCGAATGTGATTCTGAAAGTGAATCTGAATCTGAGGCTGTCTTGACAGACGTCACTTACGGGGTGTATAGCCAAACATTGGTCTCTTTAGAAGCTTCTAGACTCAAAACGACTGAATTGATCTTCAAGTTTCTAGTGTCAGTCGATGCAGAATTGACGTGGCTACAACATGTTAGAACCGCATTTTCGTCAAACTTCTACAACTGCCCACCAGGTGGCGCAAATATATGTCAAATTTAGCGCCATCTGGCGGCCAGACCAAAAACGTCAAGACCTAGAATTTCCTCTAAGTTGTAGATACATTCAAGGACTATCGAATGGTGGTAACAGTGTTTCTGTATCTTTCTTAGTTTAGGCAGGAGAGACCGTTAAGTTGACCTCTGTATTGACTCGTATGCCTAAAGACCACTAAAGGGTGTATAGTAGGGTGTGTCACTAATCGCAATGCAAGGTGCTCCATCGATTTTATTGTGCTCCACTCATGTGGAAAGGGCGTGGCATTGTTAATTTCCCGCAAATTTTAACCCCCAGGCGGCGCCGAGCGAGAGAAGTTTGCCCCATCTCACAACATAGGCGACCCTAGCGCCCCTGGCGGCTGTTTGTGAAACTAACAGGCCGTTGACTGTATGGGCTTAGGTATCCCTGCTTTCTGTAAGCGCGTCTAGGGACAAATAATAGTATGGGCAGATTGCAGAGAGTGCAAGCTAATGACGAATACCTATAATGAATACAATATATTGTCACAGGGGCCTAGGAACATTCTTCAAGTTGGGGTGCAAGCCCAAAATACCTGACATGACGCATATGAAATAGTAGCGTAGTCAGGGGGTCCCAGGAGGCACGTGCCATCTAGTCCCCCCCCCTATCGCATTCAGAGGACCCCTCGGGTCGGAGGGGCTCTGTGGCACCAGTTTATCGCTCAGGGTCTATGCTGGCCATATTTCGATTCAGAAAGAATAGGGCTCGTAACAGCACCTCGTGAGTCCAAAGAAGCCTCACTAAATTGTCCATGAGGGTTACACGCCGGCTTCTGAAGGCTACTGGCGGCCTCTGAGGGCCCTTTACCGGCCTCTTATGGCCGCTAGCGTGCCTCTGAGAGTCCTTGCCGGCCCAAGAGGGGCCATATCTAGGGCCTTACGCCAATCTGTAATCAGTAATGGCCTCACACCAATGTCTCAGACGGCCCCATTACGACGACTGTGAGACTGAGGGCCCTCACTGGTGCTTCTGAGAGCCCACCCAGCCATAAAGACCCCTGCGGTACCAACTGACCTCTGAGGGTCCACGCTGACTATATTTCAGCTGAGAAAGACCTCACAGGTCTCGAAAGAGCACCTCATGAGCCCCTAAGTAGCCACACTAAGATCTCCGTCAGGGTCTACGCCGGCTTCTGAGGATCCCATAACGGAGACCGTGAGGGCCCTCAGCAGGGCCTCTGAGGGTTCACAACCAGCACCTCTGAGAGACCCACACCAGTGGTTCTAAGGGCCCATAAGGACACCACTGAGGGTCCCCCAAGCCAGTGCCACACCATTTATGCAACCCTATATTGGTGGCTCTGAGGTACCCACACCTGCGCCTGTGAGGGTTCGGCAAAAGCATATCTGACGGCCACCTACCTGCAACTCTGAGGGCCCTACATCAGAGACTGAGGGCCGCACTGGCGTCTCAGAGTACCTTGTCGGTATCTAAGGACCCCACAGGGCTTCTGAAGATGCCGCCGGCCTCTGTGGGCCCCTTGCCGGTCTGAGGTCCCCCTCCCCGGTCGTTGAGGGCCCCCTGCCGACTTTTAAAGGGTTCGCACCAGCAGCTCTAAGGGCCACACACCCACATGTAACGGACCCACACCAGTGTCTCTGAGGGTCCACAACGGCGTCTGTATTCTGTGAGGACCCTCACCGGTGCTTATGAGGGATTCACACTAGCACCTCTGAGGGGCCACACGGGCGTATGTGAGGACCCCACACCAGTGCCTCTAAAGGCCCCTAATTGGAGGCTCTGAAGGCCCTGCATCGGTGATACTGAGGGTCCTACCAAAGGCACAACACAAGCCATTAGTCTCCTTCTGAGTCCCACACGCCGCCCTCCCACCATAGGCGGCGGAACGGGGAGGGCACCGGGGCACCGTGCCCCCTCTGATTTGGGCATTTTAACATTAGCCCTATGGGCGTTGCATGGAAAGAATGGGACCAAAAGTCGGCAGTGTCCCCCCCCCCTCCACTTAATTGAAGGTGTTCCGCCGCTACTGCCTCCCACCGGAGCGAGTAAACCTGTATCAATCAACGACTTTACCACCGTTGTACGTCATAATGTTCTCATCACGCCAAATCAAATACCATCCGGAACCAAAATGGTCCAGTATAAAATCTGACCTACCAAAGTTATGATCAAGTTCAGATAAAATCAAAGTGGGATGATAATAGCAGGTGTTCTTAAATCGATGCCGAGTCAGCAGAAACCATTCACTTCACATGCAAGAGAAATACCTTGTGCTGATGTTTATATAAAAACAGACATGTAGATTGTAGGTCCATAAAAGGGAGCAGAGATCCTTCATCGTTGCATCAATGTTGAGGGGGCAGCGCCCACTCGGCTCTCAAGTTGGGGGGGGGGCAAGCGCCCCCACTGCCCCCCCCCCCGGTTCTCCGGGGTCTATGCAGTGAACGACGCTACAAAAAAAAAACATGTGACACCTAATAGCAGGCACTATAAACATGCGCTCATACGTATCCCGTCAGACGACGGGGATCGGGGGTAGTACTATGCAATATACATTAACACAGAACTATTTCGTGCTTTAAGATGCATAACATCACATTTTCACCAGCATTCTGAGTGCCAGACAAGCCAACAGCAAGGCGTCATTTCGGTAAAATGCATTTAATGATGATCGTAAGCTCACAAAGCATAGCGGGCGTGTTAGTTCAAAACATTGCCGCTAGGGGCGCTGAGGTCGCTAATGCTGAGAGATAGGCCAAAGTGTCGGCGGTCGGCGCCGCATGGGTGTTAATATTTGGGGGAAATAAAAAATGTCACACGGTTTCTACGTGTCTGGGGCACGATAAAATCAGTGGAGCACCATGTTTTGCGAAAAAAGTGCCCAAAATGACACACCCTAGTGTATAGACAAACATTGGTCTCTTAAGAAGCTTCTAGACTCAAAACGACTGAACCGATCTTCAAGTTTCTAGTGTCAGTCGATGCAGAATTGATGTGGCTACAACATGTTAGAACCGCATTTTCGTCGAACTTCTACAACTGCCCACCAGGTGGCCCAAAAGTATGTCAAATTTGGCGCCATCTGGCGGCGAGACCAAAAACGTGAAGACCTTGAATTTCCTATGTGTTGTAGATACATTCAAGGACTATCGAATGCTGGTAACCGGGTTTCTGTATCGTTCTTAGTTTAGGCAGGAGAGACCGTTAAATTGACCTCTGCATTGGCTCGTATGCCTAAAGACCACTTACGGGGTGTATAGCCAAATAATGGTCTCTTTAGAAGCTTCTAGACTCAAAACGACTGAATTGATCTTCAAGTTTCTAGTGTCATTCGATGCAGAATTGATGTAACTACAACATGTTAGAACCGCATTTTCGTCAAGCTTCTACAACTGCCCACCAGGTGGCGCAAATATATGTCAACTTTGGCGTCATCTGGCGGCCAGACCAAAAACGTCAAGACCTTGAATTTCCTATGTGTTGTAGATACATTCAAGGACTATCGAATGGTGGTAACCGGGTTTCTGTATCTTTCTTAGTTTACGCAGGAGAGACCGTTAAGTTGACCTCTGCATTGACTCGTATGCCTAAAGACCACTTACGGGGTGTATAGCCAAACATTGGCCTCTTTAGAAGCTTCTAGACTCAAAACGACTGAATTGATCTTCAAGTTTCTAGTGTCAGTCGATGCAGAATTGACGTGGCTACAACATGTTAGAACCGCATTTTCGTCAAGCTTCTAGAACTGCCCACTAGGTGGCGCAAATATATGTCAAGCTTGGTGCCATCTGGCGGCCAGACTAAAAACGTCAAGACCTAGAATTTCCTGTAAGTTGTAGATACATTCAAGGACTATCGAATGGCGGTAACAGGGTTTCTGTATCTTTCTTAGTTTAGGCAGGAGAGACCGTTAAGTTGACCTCTGTATTGACTCGTATGCCTAAAGACCACTAAAGGGTGTATAGACAAACATTGGTCTCTTAAGAAGCTTCTAGACTCAAACGACTGAACCGATCTTCAAATTTCTAGTGTCAGTCGATGCAAAATTGACGTGGCTACAACATGTTAGAACCGCATTTTCGTCAAGCTTCTAGAACTGCCCACCAGGTGGCACAAATATATGTCAACTTTGGTGTCATCTGGCGGCGAGACCGAAAACGTGAAGACCTTGAATTTCCTATGTGTTGTAGATACATTCAAGGACTATCGAATGGTGGTAACCGGGTTTCTGTATCTTTCTTAGTTTACGCAGGAGAGACCGTTAAGTTGACCTCTGCATTGACTCGTATGCCTAAAGACCACTTACGGGGTGTATAGCCAAACATTGGCCTCTTCAGAAGCTTCTAGACTCAAAACGACTGAATTGATCTTCAAGTTTCTAGTGTCAGTCGATGCAAAATTGACGTGGCTACAACATGTTAGAACCGCATTTTCGTCAAGCTTCTAGAACTGCCCACCAGAAGCTTCTAGACTCAAAACGACTATGTGCACGCATGCGTATATCTGGAAAAGTCTTTGATGTCGGTCAAAAGGAGCACTATTTTCGTGTTCAGGAGGTCAAGGAGCATCATTCCTGTGATTTTGAGCGAAATCGAAAGGGTCCGCCCAACGTGCCATATGCAACATATGCAATTTGAATGTGCACGCATGCGTATATCTGGAAAAGTCTTTGATGTCGGTCAAAAGTAGCACTGTTTTCGTGTTCAGGAGGTCAAGGAGCATCATTCCTGTGATTTTGAGCGAAATCGAAGGGGTCCGCCCAACGTGCCATATGCAACATATGCAATTTGAATGTGCACGCATGCGTATATCTGGAAAAGTCTTTGATGTCGGTCAAAAGGAGCACTATTTTCGTGTTCAGGAGGTCAAGTAGCATCATTCCTGTGATTTTGAACGAAATCGAAGGGGTCCGCCCAACGTGCCATATGCAACATATGCAATTTGAATGTGCACGGATGCGTATATCTGGAAAAGTCTTTGATGTCGGTCAAAAGGAGCACTATTTTCGTGTTCAGGAGGTCAAGGAGCATCATTCCTGTGATTTTGAGCGAAATCGAAGGGGTCCGCCCAACGTGCCATATGCAACATATGCAATTTGAATGTGCACGAATGCGTATATCTGGAAAAGTCTTTGATGTCGGTCAAAAGGAGCACTATTTTCGTGTTCAGGAGGTCAAGGAGCATCATTCCTGTGATTTTGAACGAAATCGAAGGGGTCCGCCCAACGTGCCATATGCAACATATGCAATTTGAATGTGCACGGATGCGTATATCTGGAAAAGTCTTTGATGTCGGTCAAAAGGAGCACTATTTTCGTGTTCAGGAGGTCAAGGAGCATCATTCCTGTGATTTTGAGCGAAATCGAAGGGGTCCGCCCAACGTGCCATATGCAACATATGCAATTTGAATGTGCACGCATGCGTATATCTGGAAAAGTCTTTGATGTCGGTCAAAAGGAGCACTATTTTCGTGTTCAGGAGGTCAAGGAGCATCATTCCTGTGATTTTGAACGAAATCGAAGGGGTCCGCCCAACGTGCCATATGCAACATATGCAATTTGAATGTGCATGCATGCGTATATCTGGAAAAGGCTTTGATGTCGGTCAAAAGTAGCACTGTTTTCGTGTTCAGGAGGTCAAGGAGCATCATTCCTGTGATTTTGAGCTAAATCGAAGGGGTCCGCCCAACGTGCCATATGCAACATATGCAATTTGAATGTGCACGCATGCGTATATCTGGAAAAGTCTTTGATGTCGGTCAAAAGGAGTACTATTTTCGTGTTCAGGAGGTCAAGGAGCATCATTCCTGTGATTTTGAACGAAATCGAAGGGGTCCGCCCAACGTGCCATATGCAACATATGCAATTTGAATGTGCACGCATGCGTATATCTGGAAAAGTCTTTGATGTCGGTCAAAAGTAGCACTGTTTTCGTGTTCAGGAGGTCGAGGAGCATCATTCCTGTGATTTTGAGCGAAATCGAAGGGGTCCGCCCAACGTGCCATATGCAACATATGCAATTTCAATGTGCACGAATGCGTATATCTGGAAAAGTCTTTGATGTCGGTCAAAAGGAGCACTATTTTCGTGTTCAGGAGGTCAAGGAGCATCATTCCTGTGATTTTGAACGAAATCGAAGGGGTCCGCCCAACGTGCCATATGCAACATATGCAATTTGAATGTGCACGGATGCGTATATCTGGAAAAGTCTTTGATGTCGGTCAAAAGGAGCACTATTTTCGTGTTCAGGAGGTCAAGGAGCATCATTCCTGTGATTTTGAGCGAAATCGAAGGGGTTCGCCCAACGTGCCATATGCAACATATGCAATTTGAATGTGCACGCATGCGTATATCTGGAAAAGTCTTTGATGTCGGTCAAAAGGAGCACTATTTTCGTGTTCAGGAGGTCAAGGAGCATCATTCCTGTGACTTTGAACGAAATCGGAGGGGTCCGGCAAGTTCACTTTAGGTGGAGAAATCTGAATATCACTTGTATTTGCCTCTTGGCTTTGCTCAATAGGTTTATCGACTGTTTTTCGCCCTTTGGTCTAACAATGCCTCTGGTGCTCAAGTATATTGTTATTGCAGTATGTATAGCTATTGTCCTTCATAAATACGAGGCTGTCACGTGTAAAACGACTCCAAAAAGTGAGAAAAATTGCATGACCTTGAACGACCTTGAACTTTAGAGACTTCTCCTGAGAAAACTATGCGACCGCGTTTGATGCAAATTAGTTTTTTGTAAAGAACTACTGAGTCTTAATCATTTCTGAAATTTTCTTGAAATTTGATGAGGTCCGATTTTTCCGGGAAGTTTACTAACCAGAATATTTTACTAGTAAAACAAACGTGAATTACTTGGAAAATACTTAATGTCGGTAAATAAAAAGATGATTTTTGCAGTTAGGAGCTCATGGTCTATCTGCTGTGCAATTTTCAGCCAAATCGAAGGGGTCCGCGAATGTGCACGCGAATCTGAATGTGAATATGATGCAACTATATGCACGTGCATTCTGAGTATTTCTTCAGCAAGGCACATTGACATTCCACAGCAATGCACTTTTTTGGGACGAGACATGAAATAATTTGGCCTAGGGCGATTATTGGGCTGTAAAAGCTCCTTATTTGTTCTTGTCTCAACTCAAGGTACAGAACTGCTATTCCAGTTAAAAACCCCATGTTAAAATTGAACTATTTTGTTTAAGTCATAAATATGCTCCTTTTTGCTTAAGACAAATACCTAGTACCTATCTGAGAAAAAATGCACTTACAGTTTTGTCTAATCGATTAAAGCGTGTCATGAAAATGTGGTGACTTAGTCCATGCAAGGATGAAATTAATTTAATCAGGAATAATTCACATTGTACTGGTACCTACACCTAGTACACCTGGTGACATTTGCTTTATCAGGTTCAGTATTAACATTTGTGATGGCTAAAATGCTTGCTAAGTAAGAAAAAAGTATTTGAAGCCAAAGCACTCTTGAAAAAAAATGGGCTACAGTGACTGACTTTTTGACTAACCCTGAAACCTAAATTACTTGTGCTCTGAATTTTATCATATTCCTAATTCTCTTAGTAAAAAGAAGTATAGTAAAGTTTGTCTTATGCTGTCACAATGACTGAGGGCCATCTCAGTCCTGGCAAGCCCAGAGATTTGGACTTGCCAAGCAGATTGTCAAGCCTTTGTGGCACAGAAGCATCTACTATATAGGAGGGACTCTTATTCCTGCTTGCTTTGGAGACAAACTCCCTCTGAGCTACCGAGCTGCTCTTTCACTGAGCTACTTTGACAAGAACCGCACATTTCATTATAATTTTGATCTTGTGTTATAACAATAATGTGTCAATGTTTTTGCATGCTACATTTTCAGATATAGTCGCTAAAAATCCTCAGAATGTGGTCGTCAGTTGTGGCCTTCATCAAAGGCAGCAGCAGTGTCGTGCAGCTGGCCTGCGTCGATTTTGGCATCCAATGGGGCCTTTGGACAGTGTCGGCGGCACTGCACACTGAGAAGTTCTATGATCTAGCTGGTAAGATGGCTAGCATAAGCATAAGTCATATAATGAAACTGGTAAAGCAGTTGAGTAGATTCAAGACTCAGATTTTTGCTGCCTGTTGATCTTTTAGCTTAAAATATTTGAACTGAGCTCTTTTGTTTGTCACAAGCTAGATGTTGTAACTCCCACATATTATGATCCATGCGTTGAGCTATTCAACTGTGTACATCTGCTTCCCATCTCATCAGTTTTCTGTTCCTCGCTTGTTTCTTACTGACGCCTCCGACGGGACAGGTTCGTCGACGTTCGCTGCGCTGGTATACCTGGCGTTCGATTGGTCTCGCCAGCAGTCGGGGCCGCAGTGGCTGCAGCGGAACATGGTGCTCGTCTGGGCGGCGCGGCTCGGCCTCTTCCTGTTCGTGCGCGTGTTGAAAGAGGGCGGCGACCGGCGCTTCAACCGGGCTAGGGACAGCCCGGCCACCCTGTTCGCCTTCTGGACCATGCAGGGTGGGTGACTGGGCCGCGGTGTAGGTCTTTCTCTCCGCACGGGGCTCGGACCAGTCTGGCCCGGCGAGGGTAGGGCTCAGAGGAGACGTATACTGAAATGGAGTAGTGGACGGGAGGAGGTTATGCACATCCCTGACCTCTACTGTACTGTCCCAGAGGTAATATGGAAAATTATGACATTGCAGGTGATCGATTCGTGGCGTGATTGTACTGCTCCCATCTCCCCAGGCGTGTGGGTGATTGTGACACTGCTGTCCTTCCCCCTCATCACCTGGCCTTAGAGTAACAATGACACTATTTTATTCCCCAGGTGTGTGGGTGATTGTGACTCTTCTGCCTACCCTGGTGATGATGGACTCTGAGACGCGTCGCCAGCCGTCCACCCAGCACTATGTTGGCTGGACCATGTGGGCCGTCGGCTTTGTCTTCGAGGTCATTGCCGACTATCAGAAGTCGGTCTTCAGAAATGACCCGGCCAACAAGGTAGGTATTTGGATGAAGCTGCAGGGTGGCCAAGAAATATTGCCATCGTCTGTGGGGCGGTGCTCTGGGTGATGGATAGGCATTACTCGTTAGCATCGCTAATGCTGTTACAAGTCACTGGACTATCGATTCTGGTTCCGACACTTTTATCGCGTCGTAAATATTTTCCTTTCTTTTTGTCATGAATTTAGTGCAAATAGCTATGAGATTGTGTGCCGAAGTGCTGAGCTCTTGCCGACTGCAGAGTCAACAGAGCACCTTACATCGAGTGTACCGCTATGTGTAGTACTTACACCGTGACATTTATCGAAACATTCTAAGAGCGAGCTGCACCCTCTAACCTCGTCTCCCTTCCTCAGGGCCAATTCATCGACACGGGCCTCTGGTCCATCAGCCGTCACCCCAACTATTTCGGCGAGATCCTGCTCTGGTTCGGCCTGTACGTGTCGGCGTCAGTCGGCTGGAGCGGCAGGCGCCACCTGCTCGTACTGTGTCCCCTGTTCAATTACCTGCTCATCAGTCGACTGAGCGGGGTACCACCTCTAGAGAAGGCGGCCGCCAAACGCTGGGGCTCTGACCCGCGCTACCGGCGGTACGCCTCCACTGTGCCAGAGCTGGTACCGTTCATTGGCTTCACGTGAGTGGTCGGACGGAGCCGGGTTTATGTGGGTGATTCGTGGCGATTAGGGTTGGGGAAGAGAATACTGATTATAAATCAGAGATCGTGAGCAAAGCTCGACTGTCAGGGCCTGTTCAGAGAGGGGCCTCAGTATCACCTCAGTATCAAATGGTATATTACTGAAGCGGGCTGTCCAATGGTCAGTAATTATTTTGTATATTATATACCCTGCCATGTGAGTTTGTTAATTTTAACGCCTATATGAATGATTTCGACACGTATTCGACGTGAAACAGAGTAAAGGGCGCCTAAGCAGTCTGAGAGGAAGTCCTTTTGCGTGGTGCATACCTCAGGGTGTCAGCCTAATGTATGTTATAACACAGCTTGTGTGCTGATCACAGCACCTCCAGAGATTGTACAAGTGAAATGACAATAAGGCAGTTATCTATTTGTGACATGTATGCCAAGGATTGTGCTCGTAAAGCTGCTGCTACGCATCCGATAGGGCGCTATTACTCAAAGTTGAACCTGAAGCTATGCACTTAATTGACTTCGTTATGCTTTGCGCCGTCCCGATTTTGAAAGATTATAATACACGAGTTTTGGGTAATTTTATTTTTATCCTAAGAGAGTGGAACAAAACTTTCTTCTGCGATCATTTCCGTGTAAAACGTGTCGATGCAAATTGCTCAGAAGTATAATGTTCACATACAACGTTACAGGAACATTTACGTACTGACGGTAAGTCAGGGGCATGTAAATGTTTTCAATTTTTTTAATTACCCAGTCTGTACTTTTTCTGAAAAGAGACATGACGTGTCAACAAAATAAAATCAGTTTATTGCAGCCAAAGGTCGAGAATTAAAAGTAAAATGGTCAATTCGGGAGGATTTTCTCATAGTAGATGGTCACGGCGCGTATGATTTCATGGTTTCTTCGGTCCGAGTTTCTGCGTTTCTGTTCCAAGCGCCGCGCGTTTCATGGGAGTTGAAGAGTATAAGAGGAGTCCGCGGCGGCTATCCTAGTGCGATATGTGGCGAGGAAAATTCAACCCGCCCTGTCCAGCACTCCAGCCGATGGTCCCTAGTCGAGGTCATCCTTCCTAGCGCCTGGCGTTCGCATTGTAGCGCGCTTTTAGCTTATTCGGCGCTCCAAATGACTCTACTCGTTTCGCTCGTGCCGTTGCTGCGTTAGCGTGAGCTCTGAAGGGTCGCTGTTGGTGGCTTCATGGTATCACTCGTTAGTTCCTGAGGTCACCACGAGGTGGCGCTGCGCTTGCCGGCCGCCAGGCGCTCAGTATTAGTTCCCTGAGTCGCCGCCAGGTTTCAGGGTCCGGCAGCGCTCTGAGAAAGGTCATACATATGGTCACCCGGGCCTGACTGTTGCTCCAGCTGCACCTCTGCGCCGAGCTCGGCTGCCAGTGCCGACACTCCACTCTCTAGCGGCACCGTGCGGCGCGGCTTGTCCACGCGCGAGAGCATGTCTGCCACGGCCATCAGCGGGTCCTCGCGCTGGATACTCCACTCGAGTCGGTAGGTGAAGCCGTGCTGGCGGCTCAGTTCACCCAGCGCCGCTTCCATCTGAACTCGCGCCGGGCTGCCGCCGCGCCTCACACACGGGTGATCACAGCGGAGCAGTACACTCTTACCGGCCCAGTCGGCCGCCCAGAGCCGCGCCGCTGCCACCAGGTTCAGCAGCTCCACGCGACACGAGTCGCGGCTGGTAGCGCCGTAGTGAGCCGCAGGCAGCGCGCGGTGGAAGTACCGACAGCGGCCGGCCGCCCGAGACCACCACAAACCACCGGCGCCCTCGTTTGAGACGTCCACTACGCAGACAGCGTCCTCTTCTGGACGCAGTGTGGGACCATCGCTCATACAGGGGACTGGGCCAGCCGCGTTGGCGACGGGAGCGGTGCGGTAGAGGTGATTGACGGGAGATTTAGGAAGAAAGAGTGAAGACGCGAGTTGGATGAGCCGATGGGATATGCGGATGATTTTGCCGAGTCAAAAGGGTACACGAATACGAAGTTTGCACGAAGTGTACGAAGTTTGCGGAATTTAGCTTTGTAGCGCAATATGTCAAATATGTTAAGAGTACAACTCTTGAATTTACGCTGGTTCAAAAAGTAAATATCAAACAACCCCTAAATTTAGAATGTTGGCACTGTTAATTTGTTTTTTGATGTGAAATATTTTTAAAAATTTTGAGGTCGGAAAAATAGGTGAACGAGATTCATCACGTGGCTGTTTCGCAGAGATCTTCCGTACATCACGAACACGAACGCCAAAACCCAACCGTGACTCCACCGGACTGCCTCCCTTAGCGGATTTTTCTTTTTTTCAGAGACACGAACGTTGTTATCATTGGAAGAGGAAAATCACAACACGTCAAGAAATCGAGCACAGTTTACACTACAATAATAATGTTGATTGTGGACATATGTTACAGCTAAAATTGCCAGTGCCCGGGCTTGGAGCAGCTTCATATCAAATAGCGCACTTTCGAGTCTTGCATAAATTTTATATACGCACCCCATTTCCATAGACTACGAGCGAGAGGCATCATGTTCACGCACATCATAAAACAACGACGTACAAACGCGGGGTATATTATAAAACATCACAATATGTAACAAAATCGAATTAGTGAGTCGGTGATTGATGATAAATCGGTGATTAGTATAGAAGTAACAAACAGCGCCGCCTTGCGCCCTGACTAGAAAACACAACAGGCTCGTGACAGCAACGTCCTACGGGGTCACTCACACGCACACACGGAAGACACACCACCGCACTCGATTGCCCGCGGAGGGCCCAACTTCGGTAGACTTTCGGGCGCAAACGCGTCGGCCCTGCACCATCGCAACAAGCCCTTATCGGGAAGACCTGATCAAATCACGGCGAAGACCATACAGCGGGGCCCACGGGTCACTCGTAAGAGGCATTGGCACTTGGACAGGCACTCTGAAAGGCGGGGATGGGGGAGTAGCGAGGGGTCGTATGCCGCGAGGGGGGGGGCGCTACTCTTCATCATCGCTGCCAGCCTGGTCAGCTGGCTTGATCAGCTTATGCTCCGCCGCCTTGGCCAGGCACTTCTCTGCATAGTCGATTATCTTCTTCCTTGTATCGGTCTCTGTGGGAACCAAGCCTAACGTGAATTGAAGCATGACCGGGACGAAAATACAGATTAAACAGATGGTAAACGATACACAAACGGCGTGATTTGCGGTGAAAGGACGCACCAGCAACGGAGTTATATGGCACTAAGTTCTGACCTATCTTCCTCAGTGCCAGGGGTTTAAAATCACCTGAAGCCCAGATGCCTCAATAAACGAAAAAAAAAAAAAACGCCAGAGCAGTCTAGTTAAGGGGAGCCGTCGCCGATAACTACATAGATCCTCGCTAGCGTTTGACAGCGGTGGATGGTCTTACCGGGCGGCAGTTTGGTCAGCGCCATCAGGATCTCTGTGATGTCCGTCTCCACGATTTTCTCCGCCACCTCCTTGTCGGCGCTGAGCATGTTGAGCGTGCAGGCCACGCCGCGCAGCGTGATCTCCTCACGCGGGTTGGCCAGCATTAGACGGAACATCTCGTGCCACGAGGCCACGTCCAGAACCTGGGAGCGGTACCGAGAGGTTGTTGTGTTAAGAGTGTGGGATGGCGCAGTTTGGAGATAGGGGCTCACAGATCAAACACTGCGAACAGCCAGGGAGGTGATATCAAAAGATAGGCAGTAGACAGAAGCACTGGATAGGCATTCAGAAGCATCCCGAGCCAAGAAACACTTCGCTCTTTTTAGCAATTCATTCATGGCACTTGATCGCCAGAACACAACATGAACTCTACCAACATTTACCTCTTCATTCAACCGCCCACAATTCCCGTCCCTCGTATCCCACCGCCACCTATGCACATTTTACACACTCCTCCAGCCGGTAACGATCCCATACCATCCTAAGTTCTATCCCTACCGCCCAATCGTCGTACCTTTTTACAGATGGTCGGGCTGACCGAGGTAGCCATAGCCAGCGCTCCGGCTGCCGCCTGGCTCGTGTCTACGTCTTCCTCTCCGACCAGCAGCACCAGGAACTTGACGCGGTCGTTCGTACCCTCCATCATCTTGATGTACTCCTCCGTGCAGACCAGGTTGCAGATACACTGGGTGGCGGCACGGCGCAGCATCTCGTGCTCCTCGTACATGTAGCTCTCGATGGAGGGCACGCCCTTCTCCTTGATGATCCTGTAAGAGAGAAGGCCCGGAGTCAGTTGGCCGCGGAACAAACGTGTGGCGGAGCAAGCACCACCGTAACACAAACTGAGATAGGCACGAACTAAAAAAAAAAAACTAGCAAACGCGATATCTTTTACCCCTCCCCCGAATAATCCATTTTGGTTTTTGCTACATGCAACGGCTACATCATGCATGCCTGCTTTATTGTCAGGAAGCCTAAAAATTTTCAAGGCATATGTTTATTGTTTATTAATGAACTTCCAGCTGCCTAATCATTTGCGGACGGTGTGATTCCTCATTTGCAGATAGACCTCACCTTTGCTGGCGGCCTTCCACTACACGAACGTATCTCACCTTTTGCGGACGGTGTCGTTCATTCCTGCCAGGTTACAGAGGGCCATCAGCGCCTCGAAGTTCTCCAGAGCCTGGCACTCGGGGTGGAGCAGCGACAAGATCGGTCGAATCACCTCGCACGCCTGCCAGACAGCGGCGGGATGACGTTCACAAACAACTATCACAAACATCCTCGCACGTGACGAGACGCGGGGGGGGGGCGGGGAGGGGCGCCGAGAGAACGGGGCAGGGGACGCAGAGGGTACGAAGTGGACACGGGAGGAGCGCTTTGGGTACAAATGGTCACTTACTACCCACACTACTGCTAAACAGCCATTCAAGCGGACCGTTTACGGTTATGGCCGCGGCTGCACGGGACACTGTCCGGAATCTGCTCCCACAATGAGGACCCGATTATCTATAGACGACGTGAATCAATGATAGCGTACGCAACACAAACCAGATCCTGAGCCTGCTATTTGACTGACCGCTGCATGCTGCAATTCCAATGCCAGCTGGACATGCTTTCACGTCCTCCAGTTAGCATTCCGGCTTAAACGCATTGCGCTCATCTCAATACGATGCAACGAACGCTCGGTAGATCCCCGCATGCATTATTCAGCCAGCAATCCACTGGTAACTCGAGGCGGCATATCGAACTTCGCGTAATCATAGCTGAAACTGACCACAATCCCACAATGGTCCCTACACACACTCCTTTCACACTCGCTGAACACTGAACCTATTGTAATATCAAGCTCCCCGCCTAACACCGTGGCAATCCTCCCTTGGAAGGAAGGGATTCCCCGCCGCCGCGCAGACCGTACCCTCTGTCCCGGAAAGGCCGTCGCCGGGTCGATGGTGATGGCTATCCTGCTGAGCGCCTGTGCCGCCTGCTGCTTGCCCTTCTTGGTGCCTTCGAGGGCCAGGCCGATGAGTGCGCGTGCACCGCCCTGCTGTACCACCATACCACGCAGCTGCTGGTGCTTGCACAGCGCGTTGAACACTCTGGAAATGATAGGGACGGAGAGACATGACGGTTAAATGGACAGTCGGGCTCAAAAGCCTGAAACAGACTCTTTCCGCAGTCAGGAAATCGCATGCGAGAGCCTATTCAAATACATGGAAGCACGCTCGCATCAATCGCACGCACCTCCCGCAAGCGATTGATGCGAGAAGAATTACAATGTATTTGAATAGGCTCTCGCATGCGATTTCCTGAACGCGGAAAGAGTCAGTTTCAGCCTAAAAGGCAGTACGACCGAACACTCCGACATTAGCACGGGATACAGGTAATACTTGGTCCAGCAGATTTTCGCATAAAATACCGCACTGACCTAACGATAGGGCACAAGAGTGTAAGACGGACGGCAAAGCCGGAGACAGCGGACGCTTCACAATGTTCTCTGAGTTCTGACTTCGTTACACTCAACGACAGTGTATGCAACACCGACACGGAGGGTAGCTTCGAAGTCAGTTGGAGTCGCTAACGTGTAAATCAAAGTCCTCAAAGTCCTCGTGTATGTACCCCGCTGGACAGCAATGTCACTCACCGTGCGATAAGTTCGCGGCTGTTCTGGCTCTCGGTCTTGGAGAGCGCCACCAGTGCGCTGGTCACTCCCTCGTGGCACAGCACCTGCCGTGGAACGATTAGTCAGCGACGGCCGACAAACTTTATCGCGGCAAACGCACGTTATGGTTACGATAAACCGCAAATGTGAACAGATGCGAGATGTGAGATGTGTATGATCAAGCCAAATGCATATTGCATATTCATGAAAAAAACTTACTTTTAATCATAAATCACAGCAGAAAATCTATCCAATATACTGTCAAAAAGAACAGCAATCACTGAAATACTCAGCTCCTTGTATTTCCCATCGTCTCTCGCTAGTCAAACCGTTAAGTCCCATCGACACATTCACTCTCATCAAGCGTCGCTATCGTGTCTCCCCCGGCTCACCTCGTGTCGTTTGATGACAAAGTCCTCGTCATCCAGTTCGTGCTCCTCAGGGATGTGCTGTTTGGCAAACTTGGCGAGCTCGATCATCTCTGGGATCACCTCCTGTGTGTCGTAGCTGTTGGTGAGGTTCACCAGCGTGGTCACCACGCCGTACACCACCGAGTGATCACCACTCTGTCGGCAGAGACGGGCACCAGGTCAGGTCACCACCAGATCACATCAGATCACCAGGCTAGGGTACGAGGTAAGAAACACGCTAAACCATGAGGTGAGGACACGGGGTTCGGTCATACGAGTATGTTGAGGTCAGCAAGACAGGTCATCAAGTCATTCATTGGATCCTTCATCCCTTCATTAGGTCACATTTTTGGGTCACAGACAATGTCACGGCGCAAGACAGCAGCAAGTCATGATGCTCATCAGGTTCCCAAAATACATAGGTATCTCGGGATGTGCGGTTAGCCGGATATTCAGATAAAACGAAATCAATACGGATAAATGCTGTGCATTTCTGCATAGCCGCATTGTATGGCGCCTAGTACAAATGAAGTTGTGCGTTATCATCCCGTAAATTGCCTTTATTCCCTATCAGCGGATAAAATCAAATGATTGTTTGATCGACAGACAATTAGTTACTCATCAATGCATTGTAGCTGTGCCAGATCTGCTTGATGATTTATCACGCCTTGCAACCCATCGAACAACATCACTAAGCCAGCTGGGGCAGCCTAAGGCCCTCGCGGCGTGCTCCGCGCCAGATTCGTCGGCAAATTTCGGCCAATTTGGGTGTGAGCGGCGCCTGCGAGGATGTTTGTTTCGGTTGGGAAACATCACCACGCAGACTACAGCCAATTCGAGCCAATCCCAGAAGGGCAGATCAGCCTTCTGCGGGAGACGGTGAATGGACGGCGCAAAAACGGCCGCTCCCAGCAGACAGCGCCGGCGCATCTTTGCGCGTCACGCAATGATGGCTGCGCGCCGGCGCGGCGGTCACTTGGGCCCTGTTCCACGGCTAACCGACTCTATCAGACATTGGCGCTTGGGTGTCATGGAGACGTAAGCAGAATTGGCAATTCTGCTTACGCTTCCATAGAAATCGAGCGCTAATTCTGGTAGCGCCGGACAGCGCCATGCCGGGAAACAAAGCCCCGGCCGCCAGAGACTGCCCGTCGGTACTCCAAGGGAAGCGAGTCGCGCCATGCTCTGTGCCCATTTGGGTCGATTTGCACGCCGGTCGGTCTTTAAAAGGGGGAGGGGCGACTGCCGACTGGAGCGGGTCACCTGCCGTCGCCCCGGGCGTCGAGCAGCTCGTCTGCCGCCAGGCGGGTGAAGATGCACAGCGGTGATACCATCAGAGACGAGTGCTCAGCGATCAGCGACGAACACAAAAAGACCCGACCGGTCGCCCGATGGAGCACACACGCATGACCGCGCCGCAAAAAGCGGACAGCGTGACCTTAGCATGCCACGCCGACCCATCATCCTGACCCGTCAATGCCGCTACGGCGCGCTTCACGCTCGAGCGAATGCCACCGGTCACTCAACGGCAACTTACACCGGCGATAAAACGACGATCAGTGGCGGACGGCCTCAAGTGTGATTAATGACGCACACATACGGAATCACTCAGCAGGGCATAAACATTGGATAACGGTAATGAACTAGGCATTGCGAGCAGATATGTGATCAATAGGCATGACATAAATCAATCGATGATCATAAACGTAAGTGAGACACGTTTGCGGACGCCCACGTCAGTGAAGTGCAACAAAACGATGGACGATGGTCTGGGACAAAACGATGATCGGAACGATAGTGACGTGGGGTTAGGAAGCTCTCAGTGCCATCTCATCTCATCTCATCTCATACTGTATTAAGGACATCCGCAATATACTTGCGGCTATTACTGCCTTTCGTCACGTGATTAAACAAATGAACGTCAATCGGCAATGGGAGAGTAGGCACAAAATGACAACGATCAAACATACAACTGTCACACGCACGCACACACATACACACAAAAACTCAGTCGCGTCTTAAATCGGTTCCAACTCTGAGGTGCCGCCTGAGGCGGCAGCCAAACAGGTGTGGAGGTAGCCGCGGCAGGTCGGGCGGCAGCGCGTTATAAGCGGCCGGCCCGCGGCACTGAAACCGCCTCCTCGGTCCTCCCAATCTCGGTGCGGCACCGCGGCACGTGGAGCAGGTGGTCCTGTCGCGTGACCACGTCCCGGTCGCGGCCGCGGGCCTCAGCCACAGTGGCGAGACCGGCTGCCAGCTCCTCGGGTTCCCCGCTGCGGAGTGCGGCGTACCTTGTGCAGCAGGCTGAGAGTGTGGTACGACACTAGCTGATCTGCGCTGAGCCACTCCAGCCGCCGCAGCAGGTCAGATGCGTGGTCATACTTCCTGCGACCGAATGACGGGCCAATGACGGGCGATCATGGCTGATGGGATGGCGGGTAATTAGCAACGAACTATGAATACACTTCAAACCATCGATCCAAAAGAAACCAATGCCAAAGCTTCCAGAGGTTTAAGCACAGACTCCGAAAATTAAAATTCACGTAGGTAATGACGCCGAAAAACAACATCCAAGCGACACTCGCAGAGTGTGTCGAGGACGTGGCTGTCATCGGGAAGCGGAACCGCTCACCGCTCAACCATTGTGCTTCACGATAAGTAGGTCCGGTCCAGCCAAGGGATCACCAGCGTGGAATGGCCGCAGAGACAGTTGCTCAAAGCGATAGAGACATGCGATACAGCAACCACGACGGTGGCCCATTACAAATGTGTCCCGGCCGTCACTTTTTCGGCCCCCTGCGCCGGGTCGTGTCATGTCTTACGCACAGCTGGACGACATCGGTCCCACGTGCCTTCACGAGGCCGCTCACTGACGGAATAATGATACGTGCAAGCGCTTCTTCGAGCAATCGAGCCGTACAAGAACGGACAGAATCCAGTGAGTAGCTTACGAAATGGCCGCATTACTTCGACTCCGTCTTATAAAAGCCGCCAATTTACCACTGCTCGGATTACCTACGTGAATGCACGAGCAGCCATGTAAAGAACGAGCGTTTTACAGGCTTAGCGTTACGCGAGCGGTTGCTATCTCGAATGTAACCAAATTCTGACCTTCTGACATACTCGGCGTTCCATCACAATGTTGGCATAGCTAGACACAGCAAACGCGAGGTTTAGGAATTATTCCAAATATATCGCTTGTTTAGTATTATCAGGCTTGATCGCGTTATCCACTCATAGCCAGAAACGTGAATAATATAAGAGTCGGTCACGAGGTACACTGTCACCCAGTGTCCCAAAATTGAGTTTTGTCTTGGTTGTCAGAGGGGAAAATTGCCCACCAAAAAGAGGGGAGAGAGTGGAAAACTGCTGATTCGATTAGATCAAAAAGGAGTGAGAAATGACAAAAAGCATGCATTTTATTCTAGGGTGTAGAATGTTTGATGCTAACTGGGCATCCCCACAACTGTCTTTCTATAGGTAAAAAATCTATGTTTTCTTGGTTGGGACTTGGGAGTGGAAAATTGTTCTTAAAAATGGTGGTGAGAGTGGAAAATGAATTTCATTTGGATGTCGTTTCCCACCCAAATAGACAAAGTTTGGGACATTGCTGTCACCCAATCGCACATGCATCGACGAACGTCAACAAGAAACTAGGGACCCTTACATTGAGGATATCAACCGACAAATATCTAAACAATATCTTTCCATCGCTCAAAGGGCTCAAACGCACACCTAAGCCCTACTTGCGCTGGAGAGGTAGCGCCGAGGTCCCGACGGCGTTTTTGGGCCTTCGACACATTGCAATGTGCCAAAAAGGCCCGTACCGGCTGCCGGTGCGTCTTTCAGAGTTCAGACCGGCACGTGCTTACATCCACCAGCCGCACCGACAAATGACCCAGAGTCGTGTGACGGACATTCAAGGGCGGCCTGTCCCGCCGGCAGGCCGGCGTCGCATAGCCGACGCGTCTCGATGACCGACGCTGCGCGCCGATCGGCGACACCGACGGATTCGACCGACGGCGCCGCATGGCCCACGCCAGGTCACAATGCAGTGGCGTCGGCAGGCACAACTGGCCAGATTGGCAAGAACGCCGGCGTTTCGCATCTGCAGTCAGCACTGACAGGTTGCAAAAAGAAAAGCCCGCCCTCGACATGGAGTGGAAGCAACAAATGAAGATGCAAGTGCCTTCGGCACAGGGGAAAAAAATGTTGGTGTGGACCTGGTTGTTTTGAGTTGTTGAATAGCGGGCCGAAGAGCAATGTTAGTCTGTCAGTTACTCTGTCAGGCGCGTCACCTAAAGCTCTCGACGCATGTTGTAACATTTGTTACTCTGTCAAAGAATCATCACTTGCCGGGGCGATACGAAGCCGTGGGAACAGAACAGCCGAACAACGCGCAGTTTGCAAGTTCTTCCAAAACACTCGACTCAAACAAGGTGCCACAGTCTGGTGAACCGTTGACAGACATGTAGACTGACAGCAGCGAAAACCAAAATACCTAACCCACGCTTCACGGAGCCTTTAGCCAAACGCCACTGCTTGAAGGAGGGGGTTCGTCTTCCGCGACATTGTCTACGAAATAAACCATTGCATAGAAGCCCAAAAGGCGGAGATGGGAATTTTTCGTTGGTTTATGTTTGGGATTTTGAGGGTATTATACAAAAAAAAAACTTTTTGGTGTCAAAATCGAAAATTTTCGAAAAATTATAGATAGCAGTTTTGTAGCCCTGATGATTTTACTTTTTTGTACAGAACATTTTCTGTGACTTTAAAAAGCTGTAGGTGTAACAGCTCTTTCCGCAAAACTTCTTTAGAGTCGAAAATGCCCAGAGGGATCCTGAAAGCTTGATGACGATATCTCCAACACTTACGGAGATATCGACAGAGATATCGACAGGGGGACGTTTCGCCCCCCCCCCTCCCATCACGGGGCGCGGGTTTAGCCGAAAACTGGTCTCCCTGATGACACTCTACCCAAACAGAAAGCCTCTTGGCGTAACCCTATTGCTAACTTAGTAACTTGGGTGCACAAAACTTTCAGTCAGTTCTCAAATCTGTGGTCAATGGTCATTCTTAGAAAGAAAGCTATGCACCTCAATAGATCCATATTGGGCAAATTGCCTATAAGCTACAGTAACGTTTAAATTTGAGCATGTCAAAGACGCGTTGCACATCCCTGAGCATCTCAGTACACTGCAATTTCGCATTGAGATCTAATCTTTGAGCTAGAAAAATGTCATCTTGAATGAAATCGAGTCACGAATGCTGCGTTACCACTGACATTGTGTAACCAAAGGTCGCTGCTTAAAATATTTGAAATATTACTGAGTGCTCATAGCAAGTAACTGGGATGGAATAGGCTTTTCCACACACTGCATGATGGACCGGTTCCAACATTGCTAAGATACGCAGTCAGTGTTTAGCCCAGAACGACGAATAACAATATGCCGCAAACAACGCATCTTCTGCTTATTCCCCTTTCATCGATGGCTGCAGAGTGGAACGGGCTGCTGCCGGTGGGAGCGGGGGGAGAGGAGTGGAAGGGGTGGGCCCTCTCCCACCGGTCAGGCACACCGGCGGGGGTATAAGAGAGAGCCGGCAGCCGGCCAGTGCACGCAGAGAGCAGCCCAGGCCACACGCGCAAACACGCACTCTTCTAGATCACCGTCATCATGAAGCTGGTGAGCTTCACGCCGACGCCTATCGGTTCAAAGAGAAGCCGAGCTACCCATTTTGGAACTGGACTTGCAATAGGGTCAGACCGACAGTTTCACCGTATTTCCGTGTGAAATGGAAACACGGAAGGCAAAAAGAAAGCTTCAGAATATCGAGTGCAGTGATTTCGAAAGCTGTTGACAGATTCAACTTATAAACAGCAATGCCACTTGCAGGGAAGAGAAAGTTGTAAACGGTGGTGCATATTTTGATATTGCTCTTATTTCAAGCTCAACTGTACTAATGAAACCGTAACCATGACAACGATATTCTTCCCAACAGTTTGTTGCCTGCTGTCTGCTGGCGATGGCCAGCGCCGCTCCCCAGCTGATTCAGAACACCAGCCCCATCAACGTTGGACAGCCACAAGTGCGGATCTTGTCAGAACGGTTCGAGAATGACGACTCTGGTAACTACGAGTTCAGCTACGAACAGGACAACGGACAACGGGTGAGGACAGTTCTTGATTCTAAAAAAAAAAACTGGCATTGGTTGTGTGAAACTGTCGATTTGCGTTACGTCTTTCTTTCAAGAGGAGAAAAACTTCACTGGAGTTTTAACTTAAAAATGCAGTTTCATTCCAAAATCGTATTTTGGAACACAGGGCGACCGTTTATGGCTCAAGCACTTAGGGTCTGGAAGTGATGAGACCGCCATTGCACGGCCTGGTACTGATCTAAAATGCCGCAATTTACCTGCAACACCCTGCATGTAAATTAATTTTGTTTGTTCTTTCAGATGGAGGAGATTGGCCGGTTCCAGCCGGGTCCCGAGCCGAAGACGGGCTCCCTCAGCCAGCAAGGTAGCTACGAGTATGTCGGCGACGACGGCAATACCTACCAGGTGTCGTACGTGGCCGACGTCAACGGCTTCCAGCCGCAGGCCAACCACCTGCCGGTGGCGCCGCAGCAGATTGAGGCGTACGCCCAGCTGAGGGCTGACTTCCCACAGCTGTTCTGGGCAGAGGGGCTGAGCGCTGGCCGACAAGTGGACGAATTCGGACAGCCTACCTTCGAGAACCGCGGCGACCGCATCACCCGCTAGACGGACTCGGTAGCGTCGCGCCCCGACAGACTAGTCTCAGACTCTGCGCCGATAGACTGGTCTCTTGTTTCTGCCCTGGGACTGTTACCCGACATTGCTTGGACCGCAGGCTATTGCCGCGGTCGACGATATTGGAATAATGAGCTCAATGTATATAATATACTTGTGAACTGAATGTGTTGGTTCTGATGTCAAAAAAGGAAGAAAGAAAAGAAACCAAGCGATTGTTGGCCTGGGGTCAGTAGCGGCGGAACACCTTCAAATAAGGGGGGGGGGGCACTGCCGACTTTTGGTCCCATCCCATCCTTTCCATGCAACGCCCATAGGGCTAATGTTAAAATGCCTAAATCAAAGGGGGCACGGTGCCCCGGTGCCCTCCCGGTTCCGCCGCCTATGCCTGGGCTCGGGTTACAAAGCGAGTGACTGATAGCATAGGAAGGAAATGCAGACATGCGTGCATCAACCAAGCATAGAGCACACAGCTAAGGCGAAAACTAAAAACTCATCTCTATAGACAATTCATCAACCTATTATCCAAAGCATAAGATAATGGAGGACAACATGGATGTAATATTTTGGACCATACTGAACCATATAGAACCGCTCTGCGAACACAAATCAACATTTTATTTAACCCAATTCTGGGCGGGCTATGAAAGGTTTGGTTTCGGGAGGGGGAGGAATTTTCGGCTCCAAACCTCACATCTAAAAAAAAAATGAAAACACGCATTAGAGCGACAAATGGTAAACGGTGTTTGGTAGTTCGTTGAAAAGACCTACAACATAATAAAACACTTTCGGGTCAGGTCAACATTGAGTTCATTCGAAAAATAGAGATGTGAAAATTAAATGAAAATGACGTGTTTCTTCACGACGGGTAGAAACATGAACTTGATGACCTTCATAGGTCAATATCAAACTTTGACAAGTCGAGGTCAGTTCATGACCCAATAAGGCTGTGTGGTATATCAGTCGACGCGCAATGACCAGGCAAGAAGTTTCGGTCCATTTACGAGTCATTAGCACCACCATATTGTGATTTATTGACAAAAAAATATTGATGACCTCGCATGGCCTCGGATGATCTTTTCAGGTGCTCCGTTATTTAACGGCAACTGGATCATAATAGATGAGATAATAAGCCAGAATCCCGAAATAATTGGGTGGTTTTGAATTGTTAACTCTAAACAGGGCGCATTTCAAAACTTCCCATTAGCTTCTTGCATAAAGATCACGAATTTGACCTGACCTCAGGTCACATTTATGATAATTAAGTGACACAACTTAAGGCCGCCCCACACTGGACCTCGCAAGCGGGTTGTGAGTTTTTGGGTTTTCGGGTTTCTTTAAAATTAAATAATACAATCTAGGCTGAGTGACCCACACTACCATCTAACAAGCGAGTCTGCATGTTTTTAGCTTGCGAGTGACCTTGCATCGCATTCCAAAAGTTGATTTTGAGTCAACTTTCGATTTTCCTCGCTGCGAGGTCTGCGAGTTCTGCAAGGTTTGCGGGTTTTTCGTTGGAGTCGAATTTTGGTTCCTTGCGCTGATATTGCGACTGCATGTAAGTTTCTGAAGGTGTACCGGTTTAACTGCATGCATGAAGTTACCATAAGGGAGCGGTCTAATCACTCTATGAATTAGTATTATGCCCGCAAACTCAAAACCCGCAAACTCGCAACCCGCATGCGAGTTCCAGTGTGGGGCGGGCGGCCTTTAAAAATACTGGTAGGGTAGGGTGGGGTAATTTGAACATGTGGGGCAATTTGAACATAGTGTGAATAACACAAAATTACGGAAAATCCATAAGTGGCATGACAATAAGACCAATGAGAGAAATTATCGTAACTAAAAGGGCTATCATATGAACGGGGCTTAAAGTTTCAGGGAATGAAAATGTTGACGCACAGTGTAAAAAATCAACTTCGCAAGGATAAACGCCTAACAACACGTCATTGCAACTTCATTGCAGCGCAAAATCTTGCATTGCTAGCGTCTAATGCGCAACGGCTTTTGTTGTACAATGACCTAATCAGTGCCTTCAATCCAAGAAATTTGCTTTTGAACCCTGTTTTTAAAAATTGCAAAATAACTTTTAGCGTGGGGTAATTTGAACATAGTGTGAGAATTTCAATGAAGACAGGGATAGCTCCGAAAAAACAACGCTCCCAGTTTTTTTTTGTGCCAATATTTTTGACCCAAAGCAGTAGCAGATAAGTGATGCCAGTTTTAGAAAATTTACGTCTAATATCCGTCTAATGTCTGGCATTTTCGTTGATTTTCCGTCCAAAATGTTAAAGTCAACTATTTGTCCAAATATGTCCGAAAATTATGCAGCTATCAACACTCAAAACCGTCATTTATATTGCTTATCATGTAATTTTACCAGCCGGAAAGTGTTCATTATATTGAGAGCTTAACAAGCTTTCCATTCGCCAATCAATGCTACGCACGATTACTTGATAAAAATGCTTAAGTGTGGCAGGCCATCGTCCAACGTTGTCCAGACGTCTATACCTTTGTGCAATCAATTCTGAATTGGACATTATAAAGAATCGGAACTCCGAATGTCCAGGTTCCGATTGGCACCACTATAACAGATGAAGTAAGGTTTGGTAGAGTTTTTATCGAACGGAGATGATAGACGTTCTGTTAATTGAAGAGAGGCGAATTCTGTCAACTGACCGGTGTGCAGCGTGCAGATATTGATACTCTGCAACTCTTATTTTTGTTGTTGTGTTGATTTTTCCAATGATGGTATTTTTATAATTGCTCTGCCTATTTGTTTATGGGTCAAACAACATCGGTGCTGGCGAGACTATCTTTTTTATGGCAGGTAAAGACAGTATGTTCAAATTACCCCACGGTGGGGCAATTTGAACACACCGTGACTTGGTGGAGAAGTGATGCTATGCTATTCAAGGTATGCTCGGCTCGTCCAAAAATGAGGCTTGCATGGTGAAAGCAAGTGACACATGCGCTACTGAAACAGTTTTTCTTCATCCAGGGTTGAGCTGGAATTTGGTACAACGGAGAAGACGTAAAAATATGTTCAAATTACCCCACACTACCCTACCCTAAAGATAATCTGACGAGAAGAAAGCGCTACGTCAAAAACTCTATCTCTGGCGTGATTGCAAACATTTCTGAGGTGGGCTAAAAAAACACTCTGGTGACCTGACCTGACCTGACCTCGAGTCCGCGTTCTCATCAACGGCAACCTACCAACCGAGCATGCAGCCCGAAACGGACCAACAGAGAAACCAAAGCTTGTCAAACTAAGTTAGCCATGCTCTACAGGGGAAAAACAACAACAGGCGAAAAATGAACGAAAGGTTCAAGTGTTTGACTTAACCTTCGCCCCAGTGGGGGGGGGGGGGGGGGCATATGTTACCACCCTGTCGCGTTTTTTGCGTGTGACGCTTGGAGTAGTTTTTTGCACACATCAATTTTGGACAATGTGTGAAATTTTTGACCCCAGGTCATGTTAGGTCAGGTCACCAGGTCAAGTTAACTGACCAAGCCTCAAAAAAGTTTGCAATGATGTCCAGCCTGCAGTGTTTGTCAGAGAGGTTTTAAACTTGGTGAATTGCATGATGTTATGGGTGCCTACAATTTGTTTATCTCGGATTTTTTATATGCGTGACCTAAGGTCAGGTCAGTGGCGTGACCTTTCAATTATAAGTCAATGGAGAAAAACGAAAATGCCTCTAGATCCGTGTGTACGCATAGGAACAGTCTACATATTTCAGAATCACAATGATTTGGACCATCCGTGACGACCAAGGTGTCTTTTTTTTGCTGATAGCCTCTAGAAAGGTCATCCGAGATCATTTGAGGCTACAAACAGCTTTTTGCCAATAACTCTCGATTGGAAAGAGATAGAACGCTGGAGTTGGCCTCTTTGTGTTTGTCTTGCCCAGACGCATCGACTGATATGCAACATGACTTTTTCCGGTCAGGTCATGACCTTGACCTGATGTCAAATTTTGAGGTTGACCTTTCAAGGTCAAATTATAGTTCATTCGACGCGTCTCAGCGAGAGGAACACGATTCTGGCAATAGAAATGTCCTAGCTTTTTTAGTCAAAAGTTATTGCCGAAAAACACTTTTCGTAAAAACAGCTATTTTTGGAGTTTTTGCCCTCTGGAGGCTAAACCATTGACCTGAGGTCATTTTTGATGATGACCTTTTAAAAAGAAGAGTTCAAAAGCTATCGATTGTTATTTCCAGCGTTTTTCTAGCTATCATATTTCCTGAGATAATGGCATGTTTTCTGAAAAATATAATGACAATTCGCAAATTTTGACCTTTGATGACCTCTGGTGACCCCAATATTGCTCTAAGATGAAAAATGACCGAAATACTTTCAAACGTACGCATTGAGAGCTATCGACTGCTTTTTACCGCGTCTTTCTAGCCCTCTTAGTTTTTGAGTTAGAGGTGGGTGGTAACATATGCCCCCCCCCCCACTAGGGCGAAGTTGGCTGAGACCGTCACTGGGGCGCGGGTTAACCCGCGCGGGGCTGGGGGGGGGTAAATTTTACCCCCCCTCGCGAATTTTTGCGATATCTCAAAAACGGCGGCGCGCAGCGCCGCCAAACTTTCAGTACCTACCTTTTCTTACATCAATTTGACACGTTCTCTGAAAATTTGAGCGAAATCCGTCGGAAAATTTTTGAGAAATTGACGTTTTAGTGACGTCATGTTCGCCATTTTCGCTTCAAAAACGGCAAAAGTTCAAACGCCGCTAACATCTTCATTTTTAAAGGAATCAAGACGTAACAAAAAAGGTTATACGTAATTTTACTTTGTCTATCAAATGGCTATCTCGTTTTTTTGAAACTTTTGGTTTTTGGCCTAAATTTTTTCAAAAAACTGACTTTTTTTGGGATATCATTATAAAATCCAAAATTTTGAGTCTATCGAAAAAAACGGAATATATGTCAGAGAAGTGGTCTATGTGCACCTACATACCAAATTTTAGAAGAATCGGTTCAAAAATGTGGGAGTTATTCAAAATTTTATGACGTCACGACACACAAATTTTTTGAAAAATGACTTTTTTGGAAGTTCTAGACCTCGTATGGAAACAAAAATAGCACCATTCGATTCGCCGTGAAAAACTGCATCAGATAAACACCTTTTTAGGCCTTAACCCGCGCACCGACGGGGGGGCGGATATCCGCCCCCCCCCCCTGAGGTTTTTCGCGAATAGCGGGAAAACCGCGGCGCGTAGCGCCGCGAAATTTGGTATGACTATTCCCTTATCAATTTTACACATGGTGTGCAAGTTTGAACCTCCTACCTTTCAAGGTCAGGTCACCAGGTCACTTTGAATGACCCAACCTCAAGTCACTTTTTTGCAACTTTGTCACCGTGCCAGAGCTACAGTAGATGTCGGAGGCCTTTGAAAGTCGCAGGATGTTATTAGGTCATTAGTAGCTACAATTTGTATATCTCGGAATTTTGATATCGGTGACCTAAGGTCAGGTCAATTTCGCGACCTCCCCATTATAAGTCAATGGGGGAAAAATCAACTCCCTGTTTTTACCACTAAAACGGGTCGGAATGGCTCCATATACCATACATGACTTCATATACGATCAACCTTCACTACCTTGAGGTCTGTTTTGCTGTTGGGAAGCTGTGAGGTCATGTGACGTCATCAAAGGTCACCAAAGGTTTTTGGCCAATAACTCCGTACAGGAACAAGATACAGACGCGTGGATGGTCTCATTGTGTTCAGCTCGTCAAGACGCATCGAATGATATACATGATGACCTCGAGGTCACGTGACCTGAGGTCAACCTTTGACCTTGACCTTTCGAGGTCAACATATATATCATTCGATGCGGATTGACGAGAGGATCACGATGATGCCCTTAGTTTGTTCCTATCTTGACTAATTCGAAAGTTATTCAAGAAAAACTCTCTTCATATTTAGCGCCGCCATTTTGACTTTTTTCGACCCCTGTGACGTCATCTTTGACCTGACCTGAAAATGACCTTTGTAAAAATTGTAGATCTTGACCGTGCGTATCCGATGCCGTTTACCGCTTGTCGCTATCTTGCTTCGTTCTCGAGATCTCAGGGGGGGGGGGCGGTCATCCGCCCCCCCGTCGGTACTAAGTTGGCGCAGACCCCCGTCGGTGCGCGGGTTCACAACCAACTTCAAAATTTGACCTAACTTGACCTGACCTTGACCTGACCTCGACCTGAAATTCATCCAGAGGTGGTCCATATCACTTATTGAGTGTGCCTATTGAATTCTATGAGTAAAATGACCCATAAAACATGTGTCGCACATGCCCTTTTCTATATTTTGTTTTTTTGGTGACCTGACCTGACCTGACCTGACCTGACCTTGACCTTGACCTCTGAATGATATTGTATGCAACGAATATTGTCTTGGTAGCCTAAGAACACGTTTTGGGCGATCAGTCTCAGTCCATGACTCCATTGTTCGGCAACTGCCAACTACGGTGCAAGGCCGATACTGTAGGAACGTGCAATTTGTACCCTTGACCTGACCTTGACCTTGACCTCAAACTTTAAATTAAGTACATTTTTTTAGTTGTTCGCGATGAGAGCTTTCGATTGGCGTTTGAATTTTCCAAATCGGACCATTAGTTCGGGAGATAACAGGGGGGGGGGTAAAATTTACCCCCCCCCCCCCAGCCCCGCGCGTTCGGCTGGAGACCCCAGCCCCGCGCGGGTTAAAACATAAGATCAGGAAGTTGACATCCTCGAGAAACTTTGAGCATATTTTCCAAACCATCTCTCCTGAAGTCCAAACTTCAGCTCTCGTGAATAAGGGCTTTATGACGTAGTAGCAACAAGAAAACGAGAGGACTTACACCACCATGCAAAAAAAGACGCTTTTTTTAGTTCTGTCACAAAATTTGAGAATAACTGAAAACGGAAATATTTTTTATCGTCATCAAATTTTTCTGCGACATGGCCATGATACAATACTGACGTGACTTCTTACTGACAGTCGTATACAAAAGAAAAAGTCGGAACGTTTACGCAGACGTTTCTTCCCAATCGCTCACAAGTTTTATTTCCTCTCCAAGCGCCAGTATCCCAAACACTTTTGGGTTAGGAACTATAACACGGTCCGACCAAGGTAGACATAATGTATCTACGTCGGCGTCACAATAAAATAAAACTTCACCAAGCGCCGCAGATGCTGGGTGCTGAATGATAGCTTCCGTTATGGACATGGACAAATGACTGCTCTGACACGGGTAGCCGGTGCAGACACAGATATATTTTCCATTTGAGGTAATCTGGCTAATTAAACGGTATCCTAAACGACCACTTAGATCGACTATTGGTCGACATCTTTGTCCAGCAGCTCATCGTTGGAGCTTTCTCGCAATTCCCGGCACCCTATTCCCCTGCATTCCCCTGGCTGGGGAGTCCCAATCAGAGCTGCCAAAAGGAATGGTGGGAGGACGGTAGAATCGCAAATAAACCACGGCATGATGACTCGCGGGCCCGCGGCTATCCATAACGAGTACAAAAAGCAGAGCCTAAGACGGCAATATACCAATGTTGATCCATCTTCTGACCTCTGCGCATCGGCCTCCATTACTCGTCCCACCACAATAAAATTCATCCCATGAACCGTAGACAAATGTAATCATCCATAGACAACAAATGTATGGAATAAAGCTCAGATATCCAGGCCCAATAGGCGAAAACCTTGCGATGAATAAAGCAATCATACGATTTAAAGCAAGAACATCATAAAAACTTTCGTTTAGCCCTTACGAGCTGAGATTGGTGACAAACACTAAACACTGATTCAAAGGCGAAAATCGACCCTGGTCAGAGTAAACAGTCGAGCTGGACAGCGGATTGGCAGCTGTCGGTACAGCGGCCTATCGTCTCGACAAGCGAAGCGTGCCAGTGTTGCCGTCGTCGCCGCCGGCAGGATCCGAGGTAGGCGGGGGCGGGGGCGGGGGCGGGGGCGGTCCCTCTCCCGCCGCCCGGCCGGTCGCCAAGGTATAAGGAGCCGGCGGTCGGCCAATGGACACAGTTCATCCCAGGCCAGTGCCGAGCACGTGCGACTAACGAATATTGCATACGGATAAGATGAAGCTGGTGAGACGGTATTCCACTCAGTGTAAGAGCTTGTATCTTACTGACAATTGCATGATAAGATAGAAGACAATGATTCTTAAGCGTTTTCCGAGCATCCCAAGATGTCTTCAGATGACTTAAAACATGGTTAAAATTAGTCAGATACAAACCTTGTTTCGCTAACTCCAAAATTCAGCCAGACGCTCATAGTTAAAAAATGCATGTTCAGAAAACGGCTTTTTGTACGTCTTTAAGCGTCTTTCTGGGTAAATGAAGCTCATTTTGACCCACTGCTAGGTCAAGCGCCTCATGGGCCGACTATGGCGCTCGCATTATGCGTTTCACTGGTCACCAGTATAACGCCTTTTGGGGCGATTAACGGAGCGAGCGAGAGGGTGGGCCTTGCACGTGCGAATTTGCGAGGGGGTACCTCCAACTGACTTGTGCACGGCACCCTACTAACCGGTCTCTAGCAATGTGCCGAATTTGAGCACAATCGGCTCAGCCGTTCTCGAGATCTGGAAGCGGCACCCTGCACGTGCGCACGTGCAAAATGGGTCCCAACTGACTTTTGCACGGCACCCTACTAACTGCTCCGTAACCGTGTACCAAATTTGAGCGCAATCGGTCCAGCCGTTCTCGAGATCTGGAATCGACCCCTGCACGTGCGCACGTGCAGCAGCACCCCAACTCTGGCACATGGATATGCATTGCATAGTGGGTGCCTACCTACATGCCAACTTTCAGCGCAATCGGCCAAGTAGTTACCGAGATATTGCAACAATTGCAAAAGTGACACCTCTTCGTTTTGCACGTGGCACGTGCATAAGGGGTCACCCACATGCATCGGGAATAGTCCAATACTTGGTAGAAGGAATGAAGCTACCCTACAAAAATTACCGCATGTAAATCGGTCAAGTGGTTGCTGAGATATAAGCCTCGCAAAAGCGTGACCACGGCCGGCCGGCCGGCCGGCCGGCCGCTCATACTCAGAAATTTCCGTTAATCTAAGGAAAGACTACGCTCGCTTCGCTCGCTCCGTAATCAATCCTGTGCCCTCAGTTCGTGGCCTGTTGTTTGCTGGCGGTCGCCAGCGCCGCTCCTCAGCTGATTCAGAACACCAGTCCAATCAACGTCGGACAGCCACAAGTGCGCATCTTGTCAGAGACTTTCGAAAATGACGACTCTGGTAACTACGAGTTCAGCTACGAACAGGACAACGGACAACGGGTAAGGAACAAGCCATATCAATTTTGTTCATGACAACACATGGGTGTGAGCCAAGGGTCCCAAAGAGCACTTTTGCTATTTCCTAGCTCAACGATACTTCCACAAGCAAATTACCTATTCATAATCCAAACGATGAGGTCTGCCAGTCGGCTAAGGATACTTTTAGGTCCAAGCGTTGTTGTCAAACTGTTGACCAAACCCATCGCTCTCTCATCGCTCACGGCTGTACTTTCTCCCAAACAGGTGGAGGAGATCGGCCGCTTCGAGCCAGGACCGGAGCGCGAAACGGGCGCCATCACCAAGCAGGGCAGCTACCAGTTCATAGGCGACGACGGCAACACTTACACCGTGTCCTACGTGGCCGACGTCAACGGCTTCCAGCCGCAGGGCAACCACCTGCCGGTGGCGCCGCAGCAGATTGAGGCGTACGCCCAGCTGAGGGCCGACTTCCCACAGCTGTTCTGGGCAGAGGGGCTGAGCGAAGGCGCGGACCTGTCTGATTCGCGGTCGGACAGCTTCAACCAGCGTGGCGCCCAGCGCGCTGAGCGATTTGTGCTGTGAACCAGCACTAGTTAGATGCTGGCTCAGCGAGCCAGGGGCTTTGAGCCCAAACTGAAGGCAGTCTCAGCCGCGAGTCAGCGAGACGATGACGAAGCAGTCCAATAGACTTGGACGGAGCCTCAGCACCGCGAAGACGACTTCTCTTGCCAGTAGAAAGGAGAGCGGACTTTCGGCGCCGCCAAATATCCAAAGTGGCGGGAATATGTATATAAACTGTGCACACTGATGGTCGAGGCAGTGCTAAACACTGCCTTTCATTCATATACCTCGTGTACTGTATGATTGTGACCAACCTCTGTGCTGTCTTGTGTTATGGATCACAACATGCAATACATGGATGCTCAAATGAATCAGGGTTATGTCACTGTCTAGTGGGAAACAAGGTTTATTCAAATCGGTACATCAGCAGGACGCGCTGTTCTAACGCGGGGCGGTTATTTTCGTAGAACTACAACTGCTACGGGACCTAACGAGATTGGTAGAACAGCGCTCCGCACAAATGTAGGAGGCCAGCATCATCTGTGTCAATAACAAATCAAAAGAACTTCAATAAAAAATGTGTTGTGCTATTCTTATACAGTTCATTTCATAATGTCCGAATGATATTTACAGTTCCATGTTTATCATGAATAAACGCATGCATGGGTTTAACAAAAAATATAAACTTCATTGTATCAACTGAAAAAAGAAAAAGAAAAATGACTAGAAATGGCAATGGGCAAAGAACCAAACACACCAAAAGCGGTGAGGCCTTTGGGTGGATGCAAAATATGTTACATCTACTTGTACGATCTTGAAAGAATAACAGACCGCAGTGTGTGCTGTGTTAGCCCGCGCCCCACTGGCGTTAGCGTGTAACGCGACCCACTGGGGGGGGGGGGCGCTATTCAGTATTCACAGACCCCCTCATAATTCCAAAACTACTGGACGATTGTCTAAATTCAAACGGCGTCTGATAGCCCTAGAAAAAAAACGGTCGAACGAAATTTAATTTAATTGACCTCAAGGTCACGGATGACGTCACAGGTCAGGTCAAAATAAAAATTATCAATGTTCGGCTTCTTCACCTTTTAGGCTCTGGCCGCTGGTCCACAAGTCAGATCAGGCTTATTTTTGGTTTACACACTCGTGAATACATGCTCTAGATACCCTCAGAATACCAAACTTGTACTTTGATTTTCAGCTCAGGGCCAGGTCATCCCAGGTCACGGAAATCTTATATCATACAACGGTCACGTGACACAAGTTTTTGTCTATTTAGGCCAAATAATTCGAATTCGGTGCGTTTATGTCATTCGAGGTCATTTTGAGTTGAATTTAGCTGAGGTCAGGTCACTTTCAGGTCAAAAAAGGTCAAATTTAAAAGTTGGAATTTTTCAACAACAAAAAAATGTCTATCGGATGCTACTTATGTCTATCGGATCACTATTCTACGGCTTCAAGAGAATCCATAAAAGATTGAACTGTCCATCAATACTCACTGAACTGGCTTTAAATCGTTAACTAACTAGTTTTCAGCCCTGATTCGTGCGAAAGGCATTTCTAATTATCCCAATTTCTTCAACAACATGCCCTTCTTCATTGTCTCTCTGCATCATTGCGTATTATGCCAGATTCACACTTGTCTATCTGCAGAAATTGTCAGATAATGCAAATCATGTCTACCTGCATCAATGCGTGGCATATGCCCGCCTGCAACAAGTGTTGATAAATGGGCTAAACTACCGTCATCAGTCACTCATCACGACGCCATCCTATGTAAACAAAGCAGAGCCATTTTTGCTACTGTTTCGATATTTTGAGCGGCACCGACGCTCAGTAAAACGAGTGACAACCCCTGGGGATATATCAACGAGCGGCCCAAAGACCATTGCAAGCACCGCAGTCGCTGACGTGGTAATCCCCGCCGTTCAAAACAATGACCCAGTGCCTGTGGCGGTGCGTGCCGTGCTCTCCGTCCACCGGCCGAGCAAAGGCGGTGTTTTTCGTGGCCAAACTGAGAGAGCCGCCGCACTCTGCCGCAGAGCAGCTTAGGGCGCCCACTCAGCCATACAATGATTAACCCATAAGCCGGATGATGGCTGAGCACGAGCCATTCCCGGATTGGCATGCCAGCACGTTGGATTCTGTTTGTAATTTATTCGCTGTGCAGGTTCGTTAGTGTTAGCAGCAATGATACATGAAAAACAATAACATCACTAGCGCCTATGCAGATAAAACAACAGAATTATGATAAAAGTAAAGCGGCGGAAATCCAAAATCCAAGGATTGCTGTATTTAGTTCTACAATAACTTGTTTGTCTGATGATGGCTGAGTTGAACATCATCAGCGCATGTATTGCTGAAACACGCACACTGGCAGTCGAGAGGAAAAGCATCTTAGTCCGACGAGCTCCTTACATACAGAATCTCAAGTCGGAGTGACAAGTAACGTAAATGCAGACGAACAATTGTTTATCCCGTCACCTGAACACTCGCTGATATTAAAATAATATTCAAGCATGTAGTTTTTAAAGCATGCACCACATACCAACTTTGACTGATTCGAAATGCGTTGCTACAAATTTGCGTTTTTGCCATCAGTTCGCTCGACTTCAATGAGCCCAGCCACGGTACAAAAAGTCTTGCGACCATGAGCCCACATACTCGCAAAGACGTTTATAAATAATAACTAGTTCCTAGAAATGCGAGGCTCACGTCATCTGCATTCACAGCGTCAGCTACCAGTTGCAATTATGACCATGACTTTGCACACTGCTTATAAAATAATGGCGAGGTCAGATCATTGTTGCAACACAAAGTAACCCCAAAGTG
The DNA here is from genome assembly GCF_019059575.1 of Amphibalanus amphitrite. Taxonomy (NCBI): domain Eukaryota; kingdom Metazoa; phylum Arthropoda; class Thecostraca; order Balanomorpha; family Balanidae; genus Amphibalanus; species Amphibalanus amphitrite. The sequence goes on along the minus strand of NW_024882627.1, from coordinate 136,252 downwards.
TTCCGAATCCTCGGCAAATGTTCAAGAGTTGAATGTAAAAGCCTCATCATATCGCAGTGTTGGTCAAAAGCAACCAAAAAGGAGCGTCATTAATTAACGCAAATGTCCACCGCCGACGACGACGATCTTTTGTAAACACAAAGCAGCTGCTCAGCGAGGAATATACTGTGTACCCCACTGCCATTAGACGGTCTTCAGCCGATCACTGCCTACCCTACAGCTCATTGTCGCCGTAAGGCCATGACATGACCCACGCCTCAGGGTCACTACATAGTCACTCCGGTTCAGGGCTGCGGAGTCGGAGTCGGAGTCGGAGTCGGAGTCGATTTTAGACACCCGAGCCGGAGTCGGAGTCGGAGTCACCGAAAATCTGTCGACTCCGCAGCCCTGCTAGGTCTGCGGAGTCGGAGTCGGGAGTTGGAGTCGGTCGGAGTCGACAATTCTGCCCGGAGTCGGAGTCGGAGTCGGAGCTGGTTTTTGAAAGCCGGAGTCGGAGTCGGAGTCGGAGTCGCCGAAAATCCATCGACTCCGCAGCCCTGCTCCGGTTAATTATCGTTATCACGTCATCAGCCCTGTCTTATACGCTCGGGGGATGACGAATCATGCCGGGAAGGTCAGGCCCTAACCCAGTCGCTGAGTTGTAAAAACGGGGTCGGAAGCTCCGGGCGGCCCGCCCGCGTGCACAGTCAGCTCCGAGGGTGCCGGGGGCGGCAGAGCGACCCAATCGCAGTCGAGTCACGCACCGACTCTCCCCTATCCTCTCGAAAGGTGCCACTGACGCCTAGTGCCATGATGGGTACCGCCGCCACTACATACAAGTCGTCTAATGATCAGAGGCGCGGCGCCCCAGTACCGCGTGACGGGGCATGGGGAGGGAAAGGAGCGGTGGTGAGTCTGACCTCACTGCCCAGTGCTCAGGCGTCAGTGCGGGACAGAGCTGAACTGGGTTACTCCTACCTCCTTACTCCCCCCCCCCTTCCTCCTCACCCATTCCTGATTTTAACTCAGCCTCCATTGCTGGGATCACTGGCATTTCTATTCTACCGTCGTTGAATATACATTTTCGCATGTATTCCACATGTTTGTGACCCACGACGTCTTCTTGCCACATCATCGGCCCCCACCCACCCCCAACCTCACACCGCCCCGTCTCGGCGGCAGTGGCCAGTGCCGACCCACCTTAGCCAGCTCGAGCATGGCGTGCAGGGCCGGTCGGTCCTCAATCAGCTTCTCCTTCACCTCTGCGTCCAGGGTCAGGTAGGAGAGGCCTTCGGTGGCCCACTTGCGCAGGTCCTTGTCCTTGGCGGGGTTCACCAGGAACCTTAACAGACCAACATAAGAGGAATGGTCAAAGCATGGCATAGCTAGATGAAATGTTGTGCAGTAAAGCGCCGCGCTAGGGAAATTTGAGACTGAACCCATGCAAATGGGTATTGCTTGTTGATGCTATTCTGAAGCTAACATTTAAAAAAAAAATGTTATACCCATCAATAACAAATATAACCGATATCTATGACTATGCACTGAAGGCTGGCCTCAGCTGGCTAAAATACAAACGCTTTCTGTAACAGCTACCCACCTTCGGCACGCCTCTGCCAGTTTCATGGTGCTGCCGTCCGCAAACGGCCGTACCAGAGCGTCAGTTCCGCCCAGCGAGCCGACCTTGCACAGTCCGACCAGCGCGCGCACACGGATACTGTCGTTCTTGGACTGATACAGCCGCTTCAGGATGTCGACACCCTGCGTCAGGATGCTCTTGCACTTGTCCTTCTTGGAAGCGGCCGCGATCAGCGCCTCGCACGCCACCCGCTGTGGTGGGGAGGGAACGAGTGTGAACATCGGATGTGTAGAGTTCGGTAGGGGGGCAAATCAAAAACTCTCTGATGTTATCATACAAGCTCAATGACGCCAAAGACCTCACTAGTCACAATATCAGCGAACTAACTCACTGACCTCAAAGAACCAGCTCACTAACACCAACGAACGAATTACAAACACTATTCGCTAGAATCGCGTAATTCTATTGAAAAAATCTAGTATCATTAACTGAACTCACTGGCCCGAGAGAACGAACAGTCTGGCCTCACCAGCCCCCGACCGACCCGTACCTGCTGAAGCAGATCATCCGTGTTGGCCATGACCAGCATCATCTCGAGGATGCCCTCCTTGGCCAGCATCTTATTGCCGAGGTCGATAGGTCCCAGCAGGAGGCAGGTGATGGCTGAGGTCACGCGCACCTTGCCCTCGATGTCAGGCGTCACCAGCTTGGACCTGCCCCAGAGAAAGGTGAGAGGTTAAATGTCAGCGCGTACAGGCGAGATAGCTCGAGTCGCAACTACACTTAACAAAATACTGTGGAGTTTCGTAACGTCGCTGCCGAGAGCCTTGGGAATTCTTAAACAGATTAGACTGGATATGAAATTCAAGTCAAACTATAAGGTCTTCACCAGTTACTATCCTTTCTAAAATTTTATTCGCAATTTCCGGTTATGAAAATGCAGCCCCAAAATAACATAATGGGATAATATTTCGCACAAAGACATGATCCTCAATCATTCAATCAATCTTTCAACTCACTTAACAAAATCCTCGACGGCGTCAGCGAACCGCTGCTTGGCCTGGTCGTGGTACATGTCCTCGTACAGCTTGGAGAGGCACACGGCGACTGTGGTGCGCGTGGATGCGGTGATGTTCATGGAGCTCTCGTGGCGGTAGCCGTCCATCTCCGACGCCACCTCCATCAGGCGCTGGATGCCTGCGGAGGGGGGACGGGTTGGGAGTGAGGAGGGAGTCCGTCAGAGAGGACGTGAAGGAGGGAAGGAGATGACACACAGATGGCGAAATGTCGGTAACTTCAGTGATTTCATATAAACCAGCATTGCCACCCCTCAGCTGTTTCGTTGTTGATTTTGAGGGTCGTGGTTAAGGTGCACAGGGGTCCAAACATCAATTCGTTTGACACATGCAGGCTGCAGCCCACTCAATAGCGTGCATCAGTGAAAAAATCACCAGCCTATATTATCCAATGCAACAAAACACACGTTCCTCAAGTCCCGCCCAGTCCCAGAGTAACCAGTTCAATAGCACTGTTCGTCTCACGTCGGTCCGTCAGCACTGCCCCCTTGTGGTCATGCAATCACACCACGTCCATCACCGTCACACTCACCTCCCGACTGCAGCACGTTCTCCGTCCAGTTCAGCGCCATGTACGGACAGTTCTTGAGCAGCAGCTCGATGACGGCGTCCCGGCCGCGCGCAGACATGGCGCTCGAGTTGGTGGTCACCGTCAGAACCGCCATCACTGAGTCAACTTCACGCTTGTTGGCTGTCGGGGAGCGTAGAGGGCGGATCAGTCAGAGGGGAGAGGAGCACTGGGTACGGGTGAGGCCGGATAAGAGAAGTTCAATATTGTTGATAAATGCATGACTTGCTGAAATAATAGTTTTCGCAGTAGAAAATTGTAATAATGTTTAACTTCGATGAAAAATAGCATAACGACATGGTGGTACTCATAATCAAGATCCAAAAAATATTACATTTGAGGTTAGCCAGCTAACTTTCTAAGCAACAACCAGTTTGTTCGCGCACATCAAATCATAATGCAAGAAACATCAAGAGCTGGGCCGATGCTTTCCATCCTTTCTTCCTTCAACTACCGTCACTCCGATAAATGTGCCACTCTCACCCGACTAACATCCCTCACGTGGACACCCATCATCCCTCACCTCTGAGCAGGTCAGCATTAGCGCGCT